>NC_063334.1:59278365-59408159 GCF_021869965.1 Rhincodon typus
TTTCTGAAGAAGGGTCCAGACCCGAAACGTCAGCTTTCCTGCTCCTCTGATGCTGCCTGGCCTGCTGTGTTCATCCAGCTCTACACCTAGTTATGACAAACTGAAATTTGTTTGAGGCCAGGCCTGGAAGTTAATTGCTGGTGGATTCTTGTTGAAAGAACATTGAAGAACATTTCAGTTCCAGAGATGTGTTACGCTCAAACAGATGGCAGATGCCTGAATGTTAACAGGGGCCATCACAGGGAGCCTGGTGTCAAGCTGTCTAACCAAGAGAATATTGGTGGAGGGGTGGGGGTTGGGGGGGGAGGGGAAGGGAAAGAAGCCAAACTTTGAACAGGTTTCAAAATATGTTTTAGGTCAGTAGAATTGTGGCTGCCAAACCTACAGGATGGAAGTTGATTTCTCTGTGGTAATCTTCCCATAATTGACTTATAATAAGTTTGGAGAATAGAACCTTAGTTATAAGTATTGAGTGAACATTCCTAAGTGCCTGGTGGAAGCTGTTTGCATTGAATGGTGCCGTCAGAAACCAAGCAAGATACAATTCCATGTGTCTGTGATGTGACGGATTGTGGAAACTGACAGTTACATCCTTCTTATTTCTCTTTCGATTTATCCCTGAACTGAATCTGTTTGTCATTGTGAGTGGGAGTCCAGAATCAAAGAAGATTGGGTTTAAATTGTAGACATTAGACTACCATTTTAACTTTCCTCTGCTAAAACTACTGTATTATTCATAAATTGTTAATTCCCATGTTTAAGCTATAAACTTTCTATTGGTATTGCTTATTCAAAAAGTTGTTAGGAACCAATGGGCCAGTTTTGAGAATCATTGCTCAGTCCTGAAGAAGGGTAATACCGGAAATGTTAACTGCTCCTTTCCTCCAGATGCTGCCTGGCCTGCTGTGTTCTTCCAGCCTCCTGTTTTTCTATCTTGAATTCCAGCATTTGCAGTTTTTTTTGTCTCTAACCATTGCTTTAATTTTTCTGTGTTGCAAAAATAGGGATAGGGAGACTGATTTGATTTGACTGTCTGACTTCATGTTTTAACAATATATAAAGATAGAGCTGGTATTGTAGAGGGGGTGGCACGTTTGCTCAGTGGTTAGCACTGCTGCCTCACAGCGCCAGCGACCCGGGTTTGATTCTACCTCGGGTGACTGAGTGGAGTTTGCACATTCTCCCAATGTTTGTGTGGGTTTCCTCCGGGTGCTCTGGTTTCTTCCCACAATCCAAAGATGTGAAGGCTAGATTGGCCATGCTGAATTGCCCAAAGTGTTCAGGGATGTGTAGTTTAAGTGAGTTACAGGGGGATGGGACTGGGTGGGATGCTCTGAGTTGGTGTAGACTTGTTGGGCCGAAGGGCCTGTTTCCAACTATTGGGATTCTATGATATGAACAACTTAAAAAAATTAACATTTAGGGTGTTTGCTCCGTCATATTCATTTTATACAATATCATTGTACGCTGACTGAATATTTTTAAAAAAAAAACCGAATGCTGCAGTAGAAATGCAACAAATTTGCTTGAAAATGTGCTAGAACTATTACGGAGTGACCTTGTGTCGCATATTGCAATTTAATAAAAGTAAATGGAAGGCATTTTGTTACAGTTCACATGATCAATTGGCAGGAGTAATAATCCAAATGTCTCATTTACTAAAATCAAAGTTTAGATTAAAGTGATACATTTTCAGAAAAGGTGGGGTAAGGGAGAAATTGAAGAGACATTCTTAAGTCTCCTCTGTCAAAGATAGAAACAGATCAGAACATTATCTGACCCAATTTAAGCTAACAGTTTAGTCCTAAAATAAACTACAGTCTCAATGGAACATCTTTTTACCCCTCCGGCAATTCTAATGCTTTTGCCTTAGCTGTCACAGACCTTTGCATAGAAACTTCCCGATACCAGTCTGACCTTGCCTTTTTCTAAACTGAAGCTGTGCTGCTTCTTTAAAAAGAAGCACAAACAGAAACTGTGTAACTGTTCACCAGGCTATATCTTAACCAGAGAGATATTTTGCATCTATAATAATGCTTTTGATATCCTATTGTTATTCTGAAGTATTTTAGTGAATGGCATGTGTTGTAATGAAACCAGTATTATATAGGCATATTTGGTATCCAGCTTACATACAGCAGATGAAGTGAATGACTAATTGAATTTGGCTGTGAAGGTTAAATCTTGAAGATAATACCAAGACTGTTCTTGCTCATACAAGTATTGTCGTGGATCTTTAGCATAAACAGAATCTTAGTTTAGTGTCATATTCAAATAATACTTCTAACATTGTAAAACTCCCTCGTTAATGCACAATGTTGCAGGCTAGCTGAACTTGGAAGGAACTGGAAATTTCAATGAAAGGTTTTTTTTGCCTTTTATCAAATGCGTTTGAAACAAACTTATAACTTCTAGGATGCTTAATGCATAAGAAAATAGTTAGGACAGAAGATTATCTCTTGTTTTTAAAGATTTTCCTTTGTTTTCTTTTGCCCTGCTCTCTCTCCTTTTGTCTTTGGAGTTCATTGCCTTTTCTTTCATGCTGCTTTTTTTTTCCCCCTTGCGTCTGTGCAAGTCTCTCTTTTGGATCCAGTGATTTAGTGCATGATGGAAGGTGCATGCTACAGAGTATAGTAGTGGATTGTGGAGTGACAGGACACCTTTGGTGGTTCCACTTTCAAAGACATCAATATTAAAGCTCTTAAATAGATCACACACCCTTTTGAGAATGAGAGCGTGAAATGCAAAACATAAAGATGTTCACTTTGCCATCCTAAGTTTCTAGTTATGTTGCTAGGTGACACTGTAACAACATTTATAATAATCTAGAAATCTGTCAGTACGAATTGGCTCTCTGCCCTGAAACACCACCACATAATGCTATATTATCTCTTCCCAGTAACATAGTAAAAAATACTTTAGGAGCGGGGAGAAGGTGGTGGCATAGAGATAATGCCATTGGACTCATAATCCAGATGCGCAGGTAGGTGCTCTGGGCAGCAGGTAGAGTTTCAATTCATAAATCTGTATTTAAAAGCTAGTCTGATGATAAGACATAGGAACAGAAGGAGACCAGTCAGCCCATTGAGTCTGCTGCAACCTTCAGTGAGATCATGGTTGATCTGATGAAAGTCACGTCCACTTTCTTGCCTTTTCTCCATAACCGTTGATTCTCTGATTAGAAACCTCTCCATCTTAGCCTTGAATAAACTTAATGACCCAGCCTCCACAGCCCTTTGCAATAAAGAATTCCATAGATTCATACTGTCTGAGAAAAGAAATTCCTCACCTGTCTTGAACGTGTGACACTCTGATCCTATAATCTCCCACAAAGAGAAACACACTTTCTGCATCTACTCTGTCAAGTCCTCTGAATCTTGAGTATTTCATAAGGGTCACTTCTCATTGTTCTATATTCCAATGAGTACAGGCTCCGTCTACTCGCAAGACAGTTCCTGTATGCCTAATACCAGCCTAATGAAGCTTCTCTAGATTTATTTCAATGCCAGCATACTTCTTCCTTAGATAAGGGGCCCTAAACTGTGAACAGGTTTCCAGCTGTATATAGCTTTAGTTATCCATTATGTAATCCATTCTGTTTGAAATAAAGGCCGACATTCTATTTGCCTTTCCTATTACTCGCTAAACATAGAATCATCAGATCCCTACAGTGCAGATAGAGGCCATTGGACCTATTAAGTCTGTACCGACTCACCCAGCCCCATTCCCACCCTATTCTCACATTAACCATGGCTAATCCAACAAGTCTGCACATCTCTGGATGCTACAGGTAGTTTTGCATGGCCAATTCACCTAAACTGCATATCTTTGGATTTGGGAGGAAACTGGAGCACCCGAAAGAAACCCACACAGACATGTTCAGAACATGCAAACTCTGCACAAAGTCACCCATGGTCGGAATTGAACTCCGGTCCCTGACACTATAAGACAACAGTGCTAACCACTGAGCCACTTGCCATTCCCTTCATGGATTTTAGCTATTTGTGTTACATGGACGAGGACTCCCAAATCACTCCGTTCCAAGCCTTCTGCATTTTACTAATTCTTAGCTCCTCTGTTCTTGCGAAAGTGCATAACCTCATATTTTCCCATATTATATTCCATTTGCCAGATTTTTGTCCATTTGCTTAACCTGTCTCTATCCTCTACAGAGACTTTGTGTCAGCCTCACGACTTGTCTTCCCTTTTGTTTCTGTGTCTCCCACAAACTTGGTAATAGTACATTCACTTTCCTCATCCAAGCCTTTAATATATATTGTAAATAATTGTGGCCCTAGCAGTGATCCCTGTGGTTCACCACCAGTTACAGGTTGCCATCCTGAAAATTCCACCTCCCCACAATCCCAAATCTGTCTTCTACTAGTTAACCAATCCTCTATCCATGCAAATGTATTACCTTTAATACCATGGGGTTTTATCTTATGAAATAGTTTAATGTGTTGTACCTTTTTCAAATACCTTCTGAAAATTTAAATATAGTACATCTGCTTTCTGTTTATATCTCCTGCTTGTCATCACCTCAAGGAATTCTAGTAAAGTTGAGGGGTGTGATTTCCTCTTCATGAAGCTATACTAACTCTGCTTAACCATATTATATATTTCTAAATGCTGTGCTATTATATCCTTAATATTAGACTCTAACATTTTCCCAACAACAGACATTAAGCTAACTGGCCAATAGTTGTCTGTTCTTTTTGTCTCCTTCCCTCTTTAAATAAAGGTGTTACATTGGCAGTTCTCTAATCCTGGAAGAATACTACCCATGCATCCACTATTTCTATAGCCACTTCGTTTAATTTCCTAGGATGCATCCCATCAAGTCCAGGGATCATATTGGTCTTTTTCCCTAATAGTTTCCCTAACACTTTTTACTCAACTGATAGTTATTTGTTTTGTTTCCTCTCCTTTCTGCCCCTTGAATATTTAGTATTGTTGGTATGTTATTAGTATATTCTACTGTAAGGACTGATGCAAAGTATTTATTCAATTCCTCTGCAATTTTGTGGTTTCCCCATTATTATTTCCCTAGCTTCATCCTTTAACGGACCAGTGTTGACTTTAGCTTCTCTCTTCCTTTTTGTGTATTTGCCGTCCATCTTGATATTACAAGATGACCCTCAAAGTTTATTTTCTGCTTCTCTGTTCTTGTTTTGGTCATATTTTGTTTTTTTAAAACTTGCTGAATCCTGTGTCTTACCTATAATCTTTGCCATTCATCCCATTCATAAGAAGCAGGACGCATACCACCCCTTCAATGTACTTTGGATCATCAGCAAAGTCGTGGAAGTAATTTCAGCATTGTTATTAAGTGGCACTTGTTCAAGAATAATATGCAAGTTGATGCTCAGTTTGGTTTTCACCAAGGCTGCTCAGCGACTGGCTTCATTACATTGGTCTTAAAATGGACGAATGTATCGAACCCTGGAGATGAGGTGAAAGTGACTTTCCTCAACATCAAAACAGTATAATGGGACTGGGGGGGCAGGGTGGGAAGCTTAGAATGATGCATAGCACGAAGGAAGATATTTGTGGTTGTTGGAGATCCACCATCTCAGTCCTGGGACACTTCCGTAGAAACTCTTCATGGTTAATGTTCTCAGCCCCATCATCTTCAGCTGTTTCATCAATGACCAGGCTTTCACTGTCAACTTGTAAAGTAATATTCACACCATAAAAGTGTCAGACAATAATCATCTCCTCATTAAATTCAATGTTATTACCATCGCTGAGCCCACGTTATCAACATCCTGTGGTTATGATTGACTGAACATCGAATTGGACCAGTTTTGTTGTTAATAATATGGTAACAGAAGCAAGTCAGATTGTGAATTCTGCAGTGAATAACTCCCCACCTGACTACTTACCATCTACAAGGCTCAGGTTGAGAGTGTGTTGGAATACTTGACTGTGTTTTATTTATGTAAATGTAATATCAAAAGTTTTTGAGGACATGACTAGAGTTTTTGCTGGAGAAGGTAACAAAATTGCACACGTATCATCAGAATAGGAATATTCTGAAGTCCAAGTCAACTCCTAGTTATCTAACTTTGCTCTAAATCTAATCGAAGATTTATACTTATCAGTTAATCTAGCATCAAATGCCTCTTTCAGAAGAGAATGCTGAACTTCTATCACCAGTAGTTTGTCAACATGCGTTCTAATTTTCCCTGAAAAGTGGTCTTGAATTGTATATTATTCTTCCTCATAGTGGACTCTGCAAACCACGAAGCAGCTTCTGTCTGATTCTCTAGCAGTTTTCTGCAATACCCTGAAAAATTTGATCAAGTGCCCCTTAACCTTCTAAATTCTAGGGAACACAGCTTGAGTTTTCAACCTTCAACAACAGTGCCTCGCCTTGCAATTCAGTACTTTACAGCCTCCTGGTCTCAGTGCGGAGATAGAAATGCAATATTGTACTAACGTGCCTCCTGGCTAGTTTTAGTCATGTGACCTTTATCATGAGGCATCTATCTTACAGCCATCTCATTAAAAGCACAGAATAAGCAAGACTGCTTCTTGTGAGTTCATAAGAATTCAATACAATTTCAAACTATAAACACTTTGTTTCCACCTGTTTTATTCCAAGTGATTCATGTGCTAAGTACTGAGTAGGTTATTCTCTATACCTATTCAAATGATGCCCTGGCATTATTTACAGTATGTAGTTCTCTTCTAACTTGTCCCAAGTTCATTTTTAGTCTTTTTTTAAAAACGTGTTTTGAGTGATATTGCTTCCAGGAAGGCTAAAAGTCCAAAATAAGTTGGAAGAGATTCTGCACCTAAAACTGTGCATGAGAGAAGGTTCAATGTTTGATGTCTGAACAGTTGGGATTGTGTGTGAAGTACCAAGAGTTATATATTACATTTTGTATCTGCATTTATAATTGTGCAGTAGGCCATGAAGCATTGATTCAATATTTTGAGATCTGTGCGTTTGAAAAGCACTTCACTGAACTATCAAGAGACTTAGAACATAGAACGGTACAGCACAGTACAGGCCCTTCGGCCCACGATGTTGTGCCGAATTTTTACCCCAAACCTAAGGTCTATCTAACCTCCACCCCTACCTTATACTATCATCCATATGCCTATCTAATAGCTGCTTAAATGCCCCTAATGAGGCTGACTCCACTACCCTCTCCGGCAATGCATTCCACGCCCCAACCGCTCTGAGTAAAGAACCTACCTCTGACATCTCCCCTATATCTACCTCCACTCACTTTAAAATTATGCCCCCTCGTAATAGCTACCTCCACCCGAGGAAAAAGTCTCTGGCTGTCCCCTCTATCTATGCCTCTGATCATTTTGTACACCTCTATCAAGTCACCTCTCATCCTTCATTGTTCTAAAGAGAAAATACCTACCTCTCTCAACCTTTCCTCGTAAGACCTTCCCTCCATTCCAGGCAACATCCTGGTAAATCTCCTCTGCATCTTTTCCAACACTTCCACATCTTTCCTGTAATGAGGTGACCAGAACTGGACACAATACTCCAGATGTGGCCGAACCAGGCTTTTGCATAGCTGGAGCATAACTTCACGGCTCTTGAACTCAATCTCTCTATTAATGAAAGCTGACATACCATACGTCTTCTTAACAACTCTATCCACCTGGGTGGCAGCTTTCAGGGAATTGTGGACATGAACCCCGAGAAAACTCTGCTCCTCCATGCTGCCAAGAATCTTTCCGTTAACCCTGTATTCTACTTTCAAATTTGTCCTTCCAAAATGAATCACCTCTCACTTTTCAGGGTTAAACTCCATCTGGCACTTCTCAGCCCAGCTCTGCATCCTATCAATGTCCCTTTGTAACCTAGAACAGCACTCCGCACTGTCTACAACTCGATCCACCTTTGTATCGTCCGCGAGCTTACTAATCCACCCTTCCGATCTTACGCCCAAATCATTTACAAAAATCACAAATAGAAGAGGACCCAGAACAGATCCTAGTGGTACACCACTAGGAACTGAGCATGTTGAATATTTTCCACCCACTACCACCCTTTGTCTTCTAAGGGTCAGCCAATTCTGAATCCAATCTGCCACATTTCCCCCTATCCCATGCCTCCTTACCTTCTGCATGAGCCTACCATGGGGAACCTTCTCAAACGCCTTACTTAAATCCCTGTATACCACATCCACTGCTCTACCTTCATCCACATGTTTGGTCACCTCTTCAAAGAATTTAAGTTCAGTTAACTTCAGTTGTGTCAGACCCTCTAAAAAGGTAAGGCTAATGTATTTTAAAAAAAAAAGCTGTGCAATTTTCTTTTTTAAGTGCTTCATCTAGATAAGCAGTCAAGAATGCTTCCTAATGATTGTTTCCTGAAGTCCACTCACTAATATTGAATAATAATTTTCAAAATACCATGTAGAGATTTTTTGTGTTGATTTGTCAATGCGCTTGCATTGTACTTTATTTTTTAAACAGAAAGGCATAAAGAACCTTGAAGGAACATTATACCATGAAGTCAAACAGGTGTCTCACACCGTACTGTCTTAATCAAACCTACAAAGATATGGCCTGTATCATAGCTTATCTAGTTTTCTGGTATTCTGTACAAGTAGGACAGACCCCATAGTTAACACACCACAAGCCTTCATTAATTAATTTATTTTTTCATTAGGTTTGAGTGATGTTGTCCATCCGTAATTGCCTATTGTGAAGATAGTGGTGAGTGACCTTTAAAATGCTGCAATTGGTGTGATGTAGGTATGCCACAGATTTATTAGATATATATTCTTGGTTTCACTGTGCAGTTGAAGGATATTTTGAGTCTGTGAAGGTAAGGAAGCCATTCACTTTCAGAAACTTCACACTATATCTTCATCTTGCCATCTTGCCACAGAGATGAAAAGAAACCAAGATCATGTGATGCATCAATGTAATGATTAATACAATCTCAGTACATTATACAGTCAGACCTAACCTTTTGTGCTACATCAGGATGTTGACCCAGCTAAGGTGAAAAAACACCAACATCTTTCCACGTCAAGGCAGTATGTGACTTGGAGGGGAAGTTGAAGATGCTGGTCCAAGAATGTTTTACATTTAAATCAGGCTGTTTGGCACCAGCTGCCATAGGAAAGTTGCACCTTCAAATTTAATAGCAACAGCAATAGATAATTTTTGAACATAGTGGATCTTGAGTTTGTGGAAGTTACAGGAAAGAATGTCTAATGATATAGAAAAATAGAAAGGAGAACAAAAGGTTTATTTCATAAACAGAAGACAAAAGTGACTCTTAGAAGGAGGAAAAGAGCAGCCCAACATAAATTAGAATAAATAAAAGACAAGAACTTCAAAAAAAAAAGGAAGTCCGGACTAGTTGAAAGGAATCATAAATAAAAGGTTGTGATTCATATAAACACCACCTGTGAGTGGTAGAAAGAGTGCACATGTGCAAAGGAAAAAGCCAACATTATTGGTAAGTGATGGAAAGCAGCAGCCAGTCTCAGAGCTGGCCTGCAGGAAGTTGCATTTAGAAGCATTCTTTGTAAATATTTCCCATAAAATAGAAACTATTGCACAAAATACACAAAGGCTGGTTTGGGGTTTATTAGTTAAAATATTGGGGAATCAGTGACCATATTGGTTCTGTTTTACATATCAATATGGGGCTTTTGGATTACTGATTGTTTTGGGAAAATAATTTTATACTTTTATACAAGGTACAAGAAAATCATCTTTGCCATTTGAGTTTGAAATCCGTCTTTTACAAGAAACAGAAGCATTAATCTAAATGCCTAATATCATTGTATATTCAAGATTCAAGGTACTAAGATGTTGCCCTGTCTATTTCCACCTCCCCTGTGGAAACACATTTGTTCAATAACTGCTCTTTGCAGTGAGCCCACATGGTGAGTGTTTTCTCTGTTCGTTGCACAACAGAAACATTACAACAAGGCAGAATTTGCTTTTTGCATTTGATGTGAAAATTTAAAGACTAAAGAACACTGCAGCATACTTTTTGAAACTTCAAAAGTTGGTTTTATGGAGGTTTGTCTGGCTTGATTAGATTGCTTGATGTGAACTCATGGTGAGGTAGTGAGCCAGCTTAGAACTAAAAGCATTTTAAAGGACAATAGGAATTTAACCTTTTCCCTCCTGTAATTACAATTGAAGGTTAGCATTTGGCTGAATACAAACAGAATAGGAGATGGATATAAAGTAAATATTTTTGGCCGAGTGCTTTTGATTATTGTCTAGCCAGTGTTGTTGGCGAGACCCCATTAGAATAGAATATGCTAAATTAATGTGATCCTGGATTCTTCTAATGCTGTGACTAAGAATTAATTGTGTTTCATCAAATAACGTAAGTGAGACTGCAGTACATTGGATTCTCAAAGGGACGAAACTTTCTGCCATGGACATGCACTGGAACATCAACCTTCGAGACATCTTCATGGAAGGTCTAAAGAAGAATAAAATCCAGGCCAAGGCATTCGGTGAGGGCAATAGTTGAGTTGGAAAAGACTTGACATGAGATGTCACCTATGGAATTGGGAGGAAATTATTGTTGCAGATTTCAAGGGAGATTTTGTGTTTCAACCACCCAAGTGAGATTTGCTGGACTTCATCAGGATTCAGGCGAAAGCAGAGAAGTTCACAGTTAGAGTCAGAATTCTACAAATTAGCTTTGGCAGATAACCACCAAACATCCAAATGGCCGCATTTCCAGTTGAAGTGCTGAGCCTCTGGGAAAGTCTGTCGTATAGAAACAGCATGCAGGAGCAGAAGAAACAGTTAACCTCGAAGTTTCAAACCTCTAACCTTCAAAATTTGGACCCACCTTTGATGCTTCATACTTAGAACACTTTCAATGCCTCCAGAAATGATCCCTCTTTCCAATTAACCGCTCAACCCTTTCTGCAATGTGCTGGCACCTCCATTTCCTCTCTTCATCCCTCCCCCCAGCTCAAGGCCTCCCTTTCCCAAACTTTCAGAGGATCTCTACTCTTTTATATTTGACACAGAATCTACACACTCAACTAATGACTTTTCTGCTTCATATTGGGCATTAAAAATCGTAAGTTTTTAAGACTGTCCTCCAATTGGAGAACCCACTCAACTCTCGTAATCTGTGCCCTGTTTCTGGCCACCTCTAGGCCCCGCATACTGCCACCGCCATTACAACGTGCAGACCTCACCCTGCACTGGGCCTCTCCAGTCTGACGCTGCTTCTGGTTCCGGCCTGGCATCGAGCCTCCGATCTACAGGAACTTACCTTCAACCTCCGTCTCTGCTCCAGACGACTCCACAAATACTGCCCGGGAATCTACTGATGACTTGGACCTGCACTGACTTCCCTGCAACTTCCGCCTCCACTCCAGATCCCACCCACTCTCCAGTCAACACATGGACTCCTATCCCAAGGGTCACTCCTGGGTCCTACTGCCCAACAGCACATCTCTCCCTCCTCATCTGTCCACCCCCACAGTACACCATACCCCTCCACCTGCCCTCCGTCCTCTCTACGTCATCTCTCCCACAAACCCCCCACATCCAATCCTCCACCCTACTCCCCAGCCCACTACCCTGCCACTGTCCTTTCCCTCCCACAACTACACCCTCACTCATCACATGCTATCGCCCATGCCCCCCCCAACCTCCTCGAGACCCCTGAAAACCACCCCCCCCCATGAATCTTGCTGCATATTCACCATACACTCTTCCTCCACCGCCCCCCCCCACCCCCCGACCTCGAACTCTGAGGCCGAATAGTCTGTCCTCAGTGATGGGCTCACATTCATGCACTTCCACACCCGCCTTAGCAAGTTCCATGCCCGCCATGATGCTGAGCTCTTCTTGCACTTTCATACCACCTCCTTCAATAAAGACTCCCAACCACCCTCTGGAGACCCCTTCTCCCCTCTGTGCTGTAGGTTGACCCACAATGGCCCGAGGGAGGGAGTTTCTGGATCTTGATCCAGTAACAGTGAAGGAACGGTGATTTCCAAGTCAGGATGGTGAGTGGCTTGGAGGGGACCTTGCAGGTGGTGGTTTTCCCATATATCTGCTGCCCTTGTCCTCGATGGAAATGGCTGTGAGATTTGAAGGTGCTGTCTAAGGATTTTGGGTGAATTTCTGCAGTTCATCTTGTAGATAGTACACAGTGCTGCTACTGAATGATGGAAGGAGTGGATGTTTGGTTGTGGTACCAGTCAAATGGGCTGCTTTGCCCTGGATGATATCAAGCTTATTGAGTATTATTGGAGTTGGATGTGGGGAGTAATCAATCACGCTGCTGACTTGTGCTTTGCAGATGGATGCATCTTTGGGGAGTCAGATGTGAGTTACTCGCTGCAGTATTCCTAGCTTCTAACCTGTGCTTGTAGCCACTGTGTTTATATGATGACTTCAGTTGAGTTTCTGTTCAGTGGTAATCACAGGGATGTTGATAGTAGGAGATTTAGTGATAGTAACACCACTGAATGTCATGGGGCTGTGGTGAGATTGTCATTGCCTGGCATTTGTGTGGCATGAATGTTACTTGCCACTTGACACCCCAAGCCTAGATATTGTCCAGATTTCTTGTTGCATTTGAACATGGACTGCTTAAGTATCAGAGGAGTTGCAAATGTTGAAAATTGCGCAATCATTGGCGAACATTCCCACTTCTTACCTTGATTTGATTTATTTGTTGTCATGTGTATCTTGTTACAAAATACAGTGAAAAGTGTTGTATAGCATTGCCACTCTCTGACACCATCTTAAAGCACAGAAAAATAAACCAAAACATAGAATATAAAGGCAGAGAAAAAAATAAATAAAGTGCCCAACTTTACAGTCCACCTTGTTAAGTACTTCACCATAGGCCATGAGTTTGGTGACTAGGCATGAGTCTGCTTGTCCCTGTCATCGCTGCTGGTACGAAAGTTGTCACTTAAATGGAGGGAAGATCGTTGATGAAGCAGCTGAAGATGTTTAGGTCTAGTATACTACCATAAGGAACTCCTGGAGCTGAGATGACTGAACTCCAACAACCATGATCATCTACCTACATGGCAGGTGTAACTCCCAACTTACCTCCAAACAGTTGAGACCCATTGATTCCAATTTTGCTAGGTCTCCTTGATGCTACGCTTGGTCATATGCAGCCTTGATGTCACGAGCTGTCACTCTCGCCTCACTTCTGGAGTTCAGCTTTTGTGATGGTGTTTGAACCAAGGTTGTAATGAGATCAGGAGCCGAATGACTTCGTGGAACCAACTGCGTGTAACTGAGTGGCTTATTACTGAGTTGATGCTGTTTGATGGTACTGTTAATGACACCTTCCATCACTTTACTGATGATCGAGAGTAGGACAGATGGGGCAGTAATTGGCTGGGTTGGATTTGTCCTGCTTTTGGTGTACAGGGTATACCTGGGCATTTTTCACACCATCAGGTAAATACCAGTGTTTTAGCTGTAACTGGAAGAGCTTGGCTAGGGAAGCGGCAAATTCTGGAGCTCAAGTCTTCAGTACTATTGCCGGAATGTTGTCCGAGCCGTTAGCCTTTGCAATATCCAGTCCTTCCAGCTGTTTCTTGATATTAACGTGGAGTGAATCAAATTGGCTGAAGACCGGTATCTGTGGTGCTGGGGACCACTAGAGGAGGCCAAGATGGATCATCTACTCGGCACTTCTGGCTGAAGATTGCTGTGAATGCTTCAACCTCCTCTTTTGCACTGATCAGTTGGGCTCTTCCATCATTTGAGGATGGGGATATTTGTGGAGCTGCCACCACCAATGAATTGTTAATTGTCCACCACTATTCATGACGGGATGTGGCAGGACGTGCAGCTGAGATCTGATCCATTGGTTGTAGGATCACTTACCTCTGTCAATCTCTGCAGTATGCGGCAGCTTTCTGAAATGCTAACTTATCCATTTCTTTCTGTGCTTTTAAAAATCATTCATTTGGTTTGAGTCATTTTTTGCCAATATTTCTGATATGGGAAAATTAGAAACTAACAATACACATGTAAAATGTTAAAACTCAACTGCATAATAATGATTGGGCTGCAAATGACTTTTGAGAACCCAGATTGGAATGTTTTATAGACTAGACTTGCAATAGAGCTTTGAATGATGCAAAGAAGAGTTGGTTAGAGGATTACAACTAATTAAATCCAGTCATACTCAAATAGTAGAATCAAGGGTAGGAGTCTTTCCTCTCTGGGGAGGAATCAATGACTGCAGGCGTAATTTTAAGGTTGGGGGCAGGAGGTTTAAAGCAGATGAAGAAAAATGTTTTGACCTAGAGGGTATTGGGAATCTGGAATGCACTGCCTGTAAAAAGCATTTTAGAAGTATTTAGATGTGCATTTGTGATGTCTACGCATACAAGGCTATAGGCCACGTGCTGGAAAATGGGATTAGAATAAATAGGTGTTTATTTCTGACCAGCAAGACTTGATGGGCTGAAGAGCCTTTCTCTGTTGTTGAACTCTGACTCCAAGTAATAATGAAGGCATGAGAATATAGCAGTTGTCTTCATTATAATTTGGAGCCTTCTTGAGTCGCTTGTGGATATTTATACAGTTCACTCTGCCTTTTTAGTATTTTACATTACCTTGCTGGTCATTTGTTAGATGACTAATGACTTTAGCGGCCACTGCAGTCTCCAGTTTGCAACAACTGTATATGCAAGATGTGAGTTTTGAATACTGTATGTTTGCCACTGCAAAAACCTTTTGTACTAGTGAATTGACCCATTCAAGGTAATTCCATAAATATAAGTAGTGGTTAATAATGAGTATTGGACCTTATTCATTAGATCATTTAAATACCAATAGTCCAAAGTTGAATTTGTGTTCAGACTCCTAAGTGACAATTGCAAATAATTTAATCTCTCAGGAGGTGTTGCATAAAACCTAAATTAACATTTTTAATTTGGTAGGATGTGTACTTCTTGCGGTCATGACTTGCAAAATCCAAGGCAAAAATGAGTTTTGTTTCGTGTATCATCAGATACTTTTGTTTTATTCTTTGGAGTGTTTAAATAATTGACTAAAAATGGCCTTTTAGAACATGTTGCAATTTCCTGACACATGTTACAATGTTGGGCAACTGCTGCTTCCACATACTTAACTACAATAAAAAAAAACTAAACATTGACAAACATGTGAAACTTGCACTATTTTATTTTTCAATTGCAGCTATAACTTTATTCAGATGTAAGGAAAAACATGAGTGATGCTTTAAAATCTAACAGTTCTTTATGGAGAGCAAGTTCTTGAACTAAGGACATCAAGAAGAGAGAAAACTATTCCTTTTCATACAAAGATGAGTTAGGAACAGGAAGGGACTGTTTGGCTGGGCGCTTCACCCTGCTCTGTCCCTTAATGAGGTCATGGCTGGTCTAATTGCAACTTTAACAATCTACTGTAGCCTTTCACCCTTGTATACCAAAGACCTGTCCACCTCTGCCCTAAAAAAAAATTCAAAATGCTGCTTCACTACATTTTAGTGAAAAGAGTTCCGAAGACTCCTTTTGCTGAGGTTTTCTTTTCCTGCTGTGTTCCTCCAGCTCCATACTGTGTTGCCAAAGACACCCAATCCTCTTGGAGAAAACAAATTCCCCTCATCTTTCTTAAATTGTGATCCCCAGTTCTAGATTTTTCCAGAAGAGCTAAATCATTGTCAAGACTTCTCACAATATTGAATCTTAGAAACAAGTCACCTGTCCTAAATCCCAGTGAATACAAGCCTAATCTGTGAAACCTTTCTTCATTTAAAAAGAAACCCTGCCCATTCCAGGTATTAGTCTGGAAAAATGTCTCCTAACTACTTCCATTGTTGCATATATCCCTGCTTAAGGAGATCAATGCAGTATATTGCGTTCCAGTGCCCTGTATAGCTGAAGGGTAATTTTTAAGATTCCTCGCAATAAACAAATAACATTTTGGTTATTTCCCTAATTACATGTTGTATCTATGTTCTAGCCTTTGTGATTCATACAAAAGGACACCCAGGACTGTCTGCATGTCAGAGCTCTGGAATCTCTCACCAGTTAGATTATATGTTTTTTTTATTCTTCCTGCCCAAATGGATTCCATTTGCCAGATTGTTGCTCATTCTCTTCACTACCTTGTGTCCTCTTCACAACTTATTTTTCTACCTATCTTTGTATACTCAGCAAAAATCTGGAAATCTCTACCCCAAATGTAGATACTTCATTGAGTATATTCCAGGCTAACATGGATAGGCTTTGGTCTCTCAAAGAATATAAGCGGCAGATGGGAAAGGATTTCAGACAAATCAGTAACAAACGTATTGAAAGACATGCTTGAAGGGATGTATCATCCACTCCAGTGACTTTATGTTAGCAGAGATTTATGACAAAAAGCAGAATTGATGCAATTAAGCAAAGAATGCTGTAACTGTGACTTCAGGTGGCGATACTTTGGATGTAAAATCATTCTGGGGATTTTGCAATTATACTTTATTTTAGTCATGTTAAGGTGAAAAGGATGGAATCAAGGTTGGCAAGATTTTTAACTCGAAGTCAACATGTTGTTGAGAAATTTGGTGGGATTGGACACAAGGACATTTATAGTTTCTGCTTATAAGGAAGGATCACTTGGTTGCTTTATCAACCCTTGGAAAAGGCTGAAAGACAGTTGTGGACTGATCCAAGAGGGAGTCAAGCCTGGAACAATGACAGGAAAGTGAGAAGGAAGAAGACTGATAATTTACTTTTGCATCAGAAACTGCTCTGAGAGGTCTGATGGTCATTTCTTGAAACTGTCAGGCATTCAAACATACAGACCATGCCAAGACTATCCCACAATAGGCCCCCATTTGCTGAATGAAGTAAAAATTCTTGAAGGCTTTGTCTATTTGAACTATTTATCTATTTTAGCTATTTCCATGTGGCTGAAGACGGACATGAATATTTTAAACACGATGTAGGTCCAAGTTATTGCAGATACTGGACACTTCACGTCAGCTCTGATGAAGAGTCATCTAGACTCGAAACATTAGCTTGCTCTCTCTCTACGGTTGCTGCCTGACCCCCTGTCATTTCCAGCATATTTTGTTTTCAGTGAATATTTTAAACTTACCTTTGCAGTTTTTCCAAGTTTTTGAAACCAGTATGATTGACCCCCTCTGTTTTCAATGGGACAACAAAATATAGACCTCTAGAAAAGGGAGGAAGGTGAATTATTTTTTCTTTATTCATTCACAGCTTGAGGGTGTCACTGGCTCGGCAGTATTTATTGTCCATCCCTAACTGCCCAGAGGGCAGTTAAGAGTCAACCACATTGCTGTGGGTCTGTAATCACATGTAGGCCAGACCAGGTAAGGATGGCAGTTTCCTTCCCCAAAGGACACTGGTGAACCTGATGGGTTTTTCTGACAATTGACAGTGGCTAATGGATTCGTGGTCATCATTAGATTCTTAATTGCAGATGTTTATTGAATTTAAATTCCACCATCTACCGTGGTGGGATTCAAACCCAGGCCTCCAGAACATTATCTGGGTCTCTGGATTAACAGTCCAGCGATAATATCACTAGGCCATTGCCCCTAATATAGGATATAAATGTCCAAAGGACGGAAGCAGGGTGCTACCAAAAAAAAAGTACAGTTACCTCTGTACTCCACAATCAGTCTTTTCTCCATTTGATCTTTGACACTAAGTTCTGATGAAGACACAGCTTTTGTTTATAGTCCTGCATTTCTTTACTACTTGAGCTTTTTAATAATCCAAAGCATAATTTTATTAAAAAAAACTGTGACCCAATTTGGGAGCATGGCGGTTTTATTTGATGCTGAGAACAATTCTGTTTACATTTTCCATTTGGCTGGGAACTGTGATAATGTTCACTAGACTTCAGACCAATGCCATGTGGTTGGTAGACCAGCTTTGGGGAGTTAGGTGAGTTATCTGTTCCTGGATTCCTAATCTCTGACTTGCTGTTGTAGCCATAGTATTTGTATCGCAGTCAAATCAAACAAAACCTGCATGTTCCCAAATTGGGTCATGGTTTTTATAAAATTACTCTTTGGATTATTATTAAGCTCAAGAAGTAAAGAAATGCAAAACTATAAACAAAATCTTTGTCTTCATCAGAACTTAGTGTCAAAGATCAAATGGCGAAAAGACTGATCATGGAGTACAGAGATCCAAGGGCAGCATGGTGGCTCACTGGTTAGCACTGCTGCCTCACAGCACCAGGGTTCGATTCTACCCTTGGGCGACTGTCTGTGTGGAGTTTACACATTCTCCCTGTGTCTGCGTGGGTTTCTGCCTGGTGTTTCTGTTTCCTCCCACAGTCCAAAGACTAGGTGGATTGGCCATGCTAAATTGTCCATCGTGTTCAGGGATATGTAGATTAAGTGCGTTAACCATGGGAAATGCACAGTTACGGGGTAGGGTGCTCTTCGGAGGGTCAGTGTGGACTTGTTGGGCTGAAGAGCCTGTTTCCACACTGTAGGGATTCTGATTCTTTTGAAGTCCGGTTCAGTTTCTGGTCAATGATAACCCCTAGGATATTGATAGTGGGAGATTGCATGACGGCAATACTATTAAATGTCTAGGTTTTGAGTTTTTACATTTAGAAGATTAAAATGTGTATTTATAGGTATAAAAATCCCAACAGATGAATAGTTTATCAATATTTACTAAAATAATGACAAGCTTAAAAATTCAGGGATTTTAATAATCTATTCATTTCAAGAAGCTGGCACAACTATAATGAATGCCATAAATTAACATACATGGTAGACTTAAAATGATTAAAATAAACTCTCCATACACATTCATGTGGAAAAGATTTTGATGGTTTTGTCATTCAAAACTCAAAGGTAGCTTAACACACTTTTAAGAAATCGTTATCTTCATAGAAAAGCAGAATGTGTTCATTTATTTTCTTATAATTGGCTTTAACCATTGATTTAATTTTGTTTTGTTTGTTTAATACCTTCTAATTGTTATGACCCTTTGTCAGGTAGAAATCAATATTGTTGACCCTATACTTGTTTTGTTTTCTCAGGCACAGGAGAAAGTGGCAAGAGCACATTCATCAAACAGATGCGAATCATTCATGGTACAGGGTACTCTGATGAGGACAAACGAGGCTTCACAAAACTGGTTTATCAGAATATCTTCACTGCCATGCAGGCTATGATCAGAGCAATGGATACACTCAAAATACAGTACAAGTATGAGTACAATAAGGTAAATGATTGCAATTGCAAATTTTACAGTTTTTTTATAATAAAGAAACCTTTTGGTTTTACATGTTAACCAGAGTGAATTTTAAAATGTAGTACACCAGATTGGTTCCTCCAAAACGTGATAGTTTAATTCAGCTGTAATTTTGGACAAAGTTGTGATGGTTTAAAAATATCATTTTTTTTAATCGATGGCTGCTGCTATGACATGTGTTGGTGCTGACTTAAATTGAACACTGCTAGGCTGAACATTTAAGACTGGAAGACGGTATGGGCTACCGGCAAATTTCCAAAACACATTTCCGTTCACTTGGAAAAAAAGTAACATACTTTTGACTTTTAAGATAAGTTTCTGATGGAACATAAACTTGATCAACTTGAATTAATTTCCAGAAAATGAATGTTTAAGCTTATTCGTTAAACCAGCAGCAGTTCTAAATTCAGAATGTTGTCAGATGGAAAAAGCATGTTGTGATTGATGGTTACACTGAAATTAAGTGCTTGCGGTACCATATTCTTATATATTGGAAATTTTTCATCTTGGTTTGAAAATATATATGTGTCGTCCATTGTATTAAGCTAATAGTCACTGAAAAGCATGAAAATGATAGGAGTACTCCTGACTATTCTACTATTGTATGCTTTGTGATTAAGTTCTGGTAAATTTCAGCAATATTCATTTCTGAGCTGTTAAAAGGATTATTGGTGTCAAGGAGGCTTTGCTGTCTCCTTTATTTAGATGTTTTGTATAATAAATCAGTATCTTCAATGAGGTAATTCTTCATTCTCCCTTTTCTAAAGCCAGTTACATTATGCCATTATGATTATGTTCAAATACTAAAATTTGTCTTTAATGTCAGCTTTTTAAAATTTTGTAAGTATTAACTCACTAACATAATGCAGAAAAATGTTGCAAGCCATTGAGGACATTTGCATTTAAGAAAACACTTTTTTTTTAACAATGTGGAATACTTTGGTTTGAAAGTCTCTGCTTATTGAAAAATACAAATTGACTTACAAAATTCTGCTGTTTGCTTTTATTGAAATAGTTCACATTTTTGCATGGAATCCTACACAGTTCACAGCACAGAAACAAGCTGTTTTGTGCCATTGTCTATATTCACTCAAGCCTCCTGCCACTCAACTCCTCCCAACTCTACCAGCATATGTTCTATTCTTTTCCACCTGTTCACATGTTCATAAGTGTAGCTTTCCTTTAAAGACATCCATGCTGTTAGCCTTAACCACTTCAACTGTTCCACGTTCCAGCTACTCTGTGTAAATAAAATTTTCCTGCATTTCCACCTGGATATATGGTAAATTATGTTATCCTTCTAATTCTTCTTTTAGAATCTCCAAAAATGGAATCGCCTTTATTTATACCTATGAAACTCTAGCATAAATTCAAGGATCTCGATTTTAAAGAGAAGGGAACCTTAGAATATCCAGTCATTCCTGGCAGTTGTTATGGAGGGCTCATTATTATCCTTGCAAATATTCTTGCCACGGCTGTAGGTGTTTCCATTTCCTGTATGTAATATAAAAAAAATGCAGAATTTGCCACTTGTGGTGTACAGCATTTATAAGCATACAAAATGCAATATTTTGATCTTTTAACACATAGAAAGTGTGGAAATTGGAAAGATGAAGGACTTTGGAAGTGAGATTTTTAAATCTGGATGTCAGTTGTTCCCTTTTTTGTATAAATAAGTGTAAAATACAAAATTGAATTTAAAACGTACAGTTAAACTCTTGTGTGACACAGTTTTGCCAAAGTGTTTTTAAACCAAAACTTCTGATTCTGCAGTACTGGGATCTTTATTTATTATAAGCCATATTTTTAAAATTACAGTTACAAAACTGAAGTAATGTTGATGTAAACTCCTGATGAAAGAGATCTGATTCCACAATGGTGATTTTTGACACGGTGATCCTGTTTGCTTATAAAAACAAACAAGTCTTTCAGTTGTGTATGTAACAAAGTGAATCAGATGTTAGTTTGAAGTACAAACAGTGCTGGAGAAACTAAGGTTTTGTGGAGAGCAAAATTTTAAGTTAGCGTTTAGAGTCCAATATAAGAATCACATTGAACTTGAAAAGTTAACTCTTCTTTTCTCTGTCTACAAATGCTGACAAACCAGCTGAGTTTCTCAAGCACTCCTTATTTTAGATTTCCAGCATCTGCTGTACTTTGCTTTTATTCCTAGTTTGAAACTGGCTGTTTATGGATCAGGTTTTATGTTTTCAGTAGCAGGGTTTAATGGCCTTGAGATAAGGAGCCAGAAAACTAAGCCAGGAGGGTAAGAATTCTCTGTTATGAAATCTTCTTGTCAGTAGTTATAACTTATTGCCTAAGCCTGATTGCAAGTGGGAAGGTGAGCTGCATCCTTGAACAGCAGTCCTTATAGTGATGGTACACTCTCACTGTCTTTTTGGTAAGGAGTTCCCTGATTCTGACCTAGCGATGATGAAGAAATACTGACGTCTTCCCATTTCAAGATACATTGTGACGTAAAGGCAGTGTTCTTGTCATGCATGCTGCTTTTGGTTTTGAGGGGTAGAGCTTGCTGATATGGGATGCAGCATGGAAGAGTCTTTGGTCAGTTTCTGCAGTGTACCTGTTAGTTGGTATATACTGTTGACAGTGTGTCACTGGTGCATGGAATGGATGTTTAAGCTGATGCATGGAGTGCCAGTCACTTCAAGGACTTTGTTTGGGTTGGATTAAGCTTTTTGAGTGTTGTTGGAGCTGCAAAATCACTAAGACCACCCACTCAACCCATTCGTCCATATATGGACTAAGGTTATAATGAGGCCTGGGGCAATTGTCTAATTGAAAGCCAGACAAATATTGCTGTGGAGGTCATTTCTGATTAACACTGTCAGTGATATTTTCCTCCACTTTGATTCAGAGTCAGCTGATGGGACAACAACTGAAAGATTTTGGATTTCTCTTTATCTTTTGTGGACAGGATATATTGGGCAGTTTTCTTTTTCAATGAGATGCCAGACTTGGTGAGGTGATAGCATGTACTAATGTCACTGGACTATCAATGCTGAACCCCGGGATGTGGGTTCTGTTCCTGCCATGGCAGAAGGTGAAATCTGAATTCAGTAAAATCTGGGGGAAAAAAGCTGACCCAGTGGTAACTATATAGCCATTGTCAGTTGTCTTATTTGGTTACTTATTTGGTTAACTCATGTCCTTTAGAGAAGAAAATCTGCAGTCCTTGCCTGATCTGTCCTAGGTGTAACTCAAGATCCAGAGCAATGTGATTAACTTTTAACTGCCCCCTGGATGTGATTGGGGATGAGCAATAAATTCTGGCAATAAACAAAAAAAAAAAATTTGTAGCTGTATTGAGACAACTTGATTAAGGCTCGACTGGTGCCAGGGCACAAATCTACAGTACTGCAGCTTGAATAACAGGAGTTCTCATTTGCTGTATCTGGGATAATTGCCAATTTCTTGATACCAAGGAATGAATTTAATTAGCTGCAAACCAGATATTTGGGATGTTGGGGACCTCTGGAAGAATCAAAGATTGATAATCTACACAATACTTCTCACTGAAGATGACTGTGAATGCTTCAGTTTTTTCTTATGTATCCCTGTGCTTGGCTCTACCACCAAGTTTGGGTTTATTCATGGAGCATGTGGTCCTGTTAGTTTTTGATTGTCCACCACTTAAATTAAGTAATTCAAACTTGATTTATGATCGAGGACAGGAGGGTGTGATTGTTGGTGAGGCAGATTTTGGGAGCCAAGGAGCAACTCTTGACAATCCGAAGTTCCTGTAATTGTAGACCAGAATGGAGATTCTTGCAACCTGTGTGCATGAGAGTGAGGACTGTAGCAACACCATGGTACAGGGAGCCATTCAAGTTGGGGGATGAAATAGGGAAGTAGTTGTGGTGGGAAACTATATATTTTGGTGCATAGATTCTATTCTATGCAACTGTAAGAGGGAGTCCTGAAGGCTCTATTGCCAGGTCCACGATATCTGAGTCGGGATGAAGGTACTATCTTGGATGATCAGCGATGGTCATGTTGAATGGCTGAGCAGGTTCGAAGGGCTGAGTGATCTACTCCTGATCCTGAATTCTATGTTTCTTTCTCTTTTGGGGCTGGGGAGGAATTTGGAGAGGAAAGGGAATAATCGAGTAGTCATCTACCACATTGATAGGACTGGAAACGAGGTTTTGCTGGAAGATTTTGAACAATTAGGAGCTAAATTAAAATTCTAACTCAAGATGATCTCAAGATTACTACCTGAACAATGGGCAAATTGGCATAATGTAAATAAAGTGAGAGTTAAATACATGGCTTCAAGATTGGTATGGGTGTAATTGGTTTTGGTTCATTGGAAACTGCTGTCAGGACTGGGGTAGAAAGGAGCTATTCTGGATGGCCAGTCTTCACTTAAACTGTACTAGGACCAATGTCCAATTGAATAGTTCATACTGAGAATTGGCTTTAAACTAATTGGAGGAGGGTCAGGTTCTAGGAGGAAGGAAATGTGGGCTTGCAAATCAAGAGGAATGTGGTGGCATCGCAGGGCAGCCATTTTGACAGTGATATCCATTGTGGGACAGGAAGGAACAGATTTTTAAAATTCATTCATGGGATGGTGGTATCATTGGCTTGGCCAGCACTATTGCCCAGAAGGCAGTTGAGAGTCAACCACGTTGCTGTGGGTCTGGAGTTGCATCTAGGCCATAACCAGGTAAGGATGGCAGATTTCCTTCCTTGAAGGACATTAGTGATTCTGACAAATGCCGATGGATTCACTGTCATCACTAGACTCTTAATTCCAGATTTTTATTGAATTCATAATCCACCACCTGCCATGGCTGGATTTGAACCCAGGTCCCCAGAATTTTAGTTGGGTCTCTGGCTTAACAGACCAGTGATAATACCACTAGGAAAGGCATATTAAAAAGTGGTAAAGAGGGAAAAAGTGGGAATAAGGGTATTAAGATAAAATCCGTGGCTCTTTACTTGAATGCACAAAGAATTTGGCACAAAATGATTGAATTATTAGCATAAATAGATGTTCATGGGACTGATCTTTATAGCCATTCCAGACAAGTGGTTATGAAAAGATCAAAGCTGTAACTGAACATTCAAGGGCATAAGACCTTTTGAAGAACAGGAGGAAGGGAAGGGTGGTGTGGCTTTGTTAGTATGATGTTAATATGTTAGTACGACCAAAAAGAACATTGCAGGCTAATGTTGAATGAATGTCATTTACCACAACAAACCCCAAAGTATATTCTTAAATTGAATGGGTCATTTAAGCATGAAGACACTGTCTCAAACACTCAAGGTGTTAACAAAAAACAAAAATGTACATTCAACATACACAACAATCTGAAGTTTGGGAAAAGAATGTTGAATTTGTGCAAGTCATATGATGAAGCCATATTGTTGTCTACTTTTAAAACGTGCAAGTATTTTTCAGACAGTAGTGCCAGAAAGTCATTGAACTTGATTGCAAGTCATCCGAGGAACCAAGTTATTAAACAATAATATGTTAGAAGCAGAGAGTTCCAATGGAAGGACATCCTCAATCCATTGTAAAGAGTGCATCTTTTTATTTTACTTTATTTTTTGGAAAAAAAGAATTGCCTTACAACAAAGGACTGAGGAAAGTCATATTTACACTAGGGCTTGGTAACCACTGGGGGAGGATGTAGAATATATGACGTGGTACTGGGGTGTCCACACAAAGTGAGATTCTGCCAGCAACAAGTAGCTGATTGGTTTGTGGAATTGTGATCAGTTGTGGATACCAAAGGTCAACTCTGACAAATCTCTGGTTGCTCGGTAGTTGAACAGCTTGTGGGTGGGAATGATTCAATGAGAAACTCTGTCCTCTGGAAAGGGAGGTGGTACGCCTGTCTATTCAGCAAACCTACCTAAAGCTAAAGAAAGCGTGTTGTTTTTCTCCTACCATTCTTTTAGCCTGTTGCTTTTAACCAGTAAGTCAGAATGTTACTACTTGTGAACTAGCAATTTTCTGTCTCCTGTAAAGAAATGAAAGAACCTGAAAGACCGGAGAGCTGGAGGGCTTGGGAAACAAAAGAAGTACCCATTGAATATTGATAACTGGTGCTATTGAATTGTTTATCCAGTTTTTCCCCTCCTTCCATAATATCACTTTTTAAAAAATCTGTCTGTATATGCGCGTGTGCATATTGATGGCAGGGCTTTAGAGTTTTACGGTAGTTGAATTAGATGTCAACTTTTCTGGTTCACCAGTGGGTAGAATTGTTTTTTTTTGTAATAAATAGTTATTGTTAAGTACAGAAGCTTGGTCTGTGTTTTCTGTTAATCAGATAGGTAAATTGGAGATTTTGTGTACTTGGAAACAATTTCTAACTTGTGTCGATTCCAGCAGTAGCGAAATTTAATTTCCAGTGAGGTGTAATACTGTTGCAAATTTGAATTCACCTCTTAAGATCAACCTCTTAGAAATTTGACAATCAAAAACTTCACAGCCTGCTGAGAATCTATTGCTTTACAAGACCCTCACTTCAGCTTTAAAGCATCAGCTTCATCTCAAACTATGGGCCTGCCATGGAAGAGATTCAGATAATTACAAACTATAACTATTTATTATCTTCATTTGTAACTATTCTTTGTGTGTGAAATGGTATGGGTGAGACAACAGTGAACTGTTGCAATTATCTTTTAGGTGAGTGAGAATAAATTAGTTTTGTTTTTAAAGTCTCAAAGTCTGCAGGAATTATTTAATGGGATACGCGCACAGAGTATAAGAATATACACATTGCATGTAAATATTCTGATCAAGGACTGTAAAAGGAAAGACTGTGAAGACTAATGAGGTTGGAAGCAAAGCGGCTTTGACAAAATGATATTAAGCATTGGTGAACAGGTTATTGTTGCAGTGCTGCTTGATAGCACACTCAATGATACCCTCATCACTTTGCTGATTGGTAGACTGGGGCTGTATTTGGCTATTTTTGATTTGTATTTCGTTTGAAACTCTTCCTTCGTCATCGTCCTCATTCAAGTGCCTTCCTTGAGCTGGGCAAAGATGATTTGCTTTGGCAGTTAGAACTCAGGCATCCTAAGCACATGGCCAGCTCAGTGGGGTTAGTTTCAAATGATCGTGGCATTGATGTTGCTATTGGCTCCTTCAAGGACACTGATATTAATAGACATGTCCTCCTAGATGACATGACAAATCCTTCTCAAACAACATTAATGGTACTTCTCAAGGGCCTACAGTTGGCATCTATATGTCTTCCAAGTTTTGGAACCATATAGAAGAGTCAGAAAAGTGACTGACTACTTTGTACACCAGGATCTTGGTATTAGCATGAACGTCATGGTCATCATAGACTCATCAGCTACAAGATCATGTAAAACCAAAACTGGTTTGAATGACAATAGAGAGCTATATAGCACCTTTAAAGGTAAATGTTCTGGTCTTCGTCCATGTACAGAATTTTGTAATGAGCATGGTGGGGGGATGGAATTACAGCCATTTCATTTTGTTGGCAAAATTAGTTTTGTTGGTATCTGACAAAAGTACTAATGCCAACTTTATACCATTGTAGCTTGCAGCAGTTTGGCACCTCATTTTCATGTATGCTGTGATGTTCCCACTATACCCTTCTAATGAATTCTTGCCCAGTGCCTGTTGCTGCTTCAGTAACATGGAATATATATTTGTTTCATTATGTAATTTCAACCTGTCTGCACAAATATATAGTTCCGTATTCAAAATGGAGGTAGTAACTTCAGCCCTAATATTGCAAAATGTCAACCAAACAGAATGAATTTGAAGCATTAAAACAATTTTTTAAAACAACAGAAATACATCTTTCTTCTCGTTTTAAAGAGTCCAGTTTGGGCAGTGTCCAAATGACCAAAGATCTTGCCTAGGTATTTGCATTTTCTTCCCTAACACTGATTACACTTGATTTTACTCAACAAAAGTAGCGTAAGAAAAAAAATAAGCATATTTTGGTAAAATAGAGAATCTGAGCTGTACTGAATCAGGCTGCAACTGAATAGATGCTAGGCAAATATGGAAATAGTATCTTCATCATCACCCAATCTAAATATATTTGGAGAACAAAGATTAACACACCATAACTTTGAAGCTCATCAAAAATAACAGTCATGGGAATGTCATGTTTACTGCTGCCATCACTCAACTGCTTTTGAAGCAAACAAAGAATGTATATATAAAGATGGACGTTTTAAAATTTTAAACCCTATGTAGTCTACAAAGAATTTTGGTATAATGTGTACTGAAATACAGTGAAAAGCTTTGTTTACGAGCAGTACAGGCAGATCACAGCAAGCAAAGGATGTACAGATCAAAAAGACTCGGAGGCATACAGGTTACATTGCAGGTTACGTTATTTGAGGCTAGAGCCCACTCAACAGCATGGTACTAATTATTATGTAATTATTTAACTTTGTTTTACAGCATCTAGTGCGTTTTACATGTAGGAAATGTGTGTAGTTTATTTTCTTAAACCAAAGTTAATATCACAAGGAGGTAGCCTGATGTAGTTGGTAGCACCCTTGTCTCTGAGTCAAAAGCACCAATGTCAAGTGCAACACCAGGACTTGATGGCCCTGCAGGTTGTATATCAACTTGTAATTCCTTCCATCAGGTGCCAATGGCAGGAAGTAAGAGCAGGAGAGAATTCTGGTCAACCATGTGATGGGATGAAATTGGCATCTTTATCCAACATCATCCATCGCTCCAGGCTACAAGAATATGTTATGTGAATGTGTTTATTGCCGCACAACTCAGAATTTTAGGGGGCAGTGTTGACTGAGGTGGCTGGATGACTTGGTGAAAGGGATCTGATTGGTGCCAGTGATTGGTTTTACTCCTATTTTGGCAGGGGTGGATCCATCACCTGCTTCTTTGTTGTACCTGGGGGCAGATCATGATGCTGTGGTTGAATTTTCAAATCAAGCAAAAGGAGAAGAATATCATAATGCTCTGATTCATTTTATGTAGTTATGCTTAGAATTGTTAGTGTGGATATTTGTAGTTTATTTTGTATATATTACTGGTGCCATTAATTTGTCCTGTACAGCAAAATGTGTTTACATTGGGACAGTATCGGGAAGAACCTGGATTTATATAGCACCATTGTACACAAAGTCTGAAAGTGCTTCACAATTGATTAAGGATTTTTTGACTTGATTTAATGTGATCCAGTGTTAGAAAGTGCAGCAGCCAACTTGCATACAGCTAACAATGAAACTTATGACCATGCAGTCTCTTTTAGTTGTATTTGCTAAGGGTGGTGTTTTAGCATTACTCTGATGAAATTTCTATTTTGTATGTGCTCATTTGGGAGATCAGACAGAAGTCTTAACTTCACGTTTCAAAAATGGTACCAGTTACAGTGAGCACAGTTTCTGAAAGGAGACTGGAACCCACAACTTGCTGATTTGAAGGCAAGGGCTACAATAGGCAAAGACTGACACATTGTTCTTGTATTAAGTAAATTAGCTTGAAAATGGTAATGAATACAGTTTTAGAACTAAATTTGTACACTTTATTATTAACCAGTTGCTGCTTTGTTTCTCTTAAAATGCTGAGAGACATCTGTAGAGGGTACCCAAGAATTAAAAATAAGCAAAGGATCAGTTAAGTCTGACTTTGCCATTTGAAATGGTTGAATTTCTTTAGAACCCATGACATGACATTTTAAAATAAGCACTGTGAATCATCACATAAATAGCACTCGGGCATTTTTAAAGCATACAGTTACTCAAACATCTCTGTGATTTAACAGCGTGGCATGTTAGTTTAAATATTTTAGTAACATTAACAAATTGGAATCTGGAATTTTAATGCCCTTTTGAGTATTGGTTGCAGATAATAAGGTTTTGGTACATGACAAATATGCAACTCCTTTTCAAGTACATAGTTAATTCAAAGTAACTTAAATGGTTATTAGCTGCATAGTGAAGTGCCTGTTGCAGTTTCAATAGGGGTTTAACCTTTGGATCCAAGTTTGAACATTCAGAAGACAAGTGACAGATTAAACAAAATTATGATGGCACTTTGTCACATCTCTTCAAAAATTGCATCATAGTATCGTAGAATATCATGGCATAGGAGGCCATTTGGCCCATCTTGTCTGTGCTGACTCTCTGGAGGAGAACTTCATCTGCCTTAGTCCCCTTAGTTCAGCATATTTGGTCCTTTTCAGGTGATGATTCAGTTCACTCTTGATGGTCTCAGTTTGAGCTTCCTCACTACACTCCACAGCAGCGTATTCTTGATCCAAACCACTTGCCGCATGAAAAAGTTTTTCCTCATGTTGTCATTGCTACTTCTGCCAAATATCTTAAAAACTGTACTGTCTTGTTCTTGATTGAGAACAGTTGCTCCCCATATGCTCCGTCTCAACCTCTTGTGGTTTAAAATATCTATAACAAACCTCTTTTCCAAGGAAAATAATCCCAATTTCTGCAAATTGTCTAGGTCACTGAAGTTCCTCATCTCTAAAACCATTCTGAATTCTTCTGCACTTTCTCCAATACCTTCACTTGCTTCTTGAAGTATGTTGTCCAGACTTATACTCCAGTGCTCCAGTTCAGGCCAAACCAGTGCTTCATACAAGTTTAACATGATTTCTTATGTTTATGCTTGCTTCCCAATTGATAAGGTCTAGGATGCTAAACACTTTATTAACTGCTCTGTCAGCTCATCCTGTCTTGTTCAATGATTTATGTAGATATAGTGCGGGTCACTGAAACTGTACCTTTTTTGTTTTGTATCATCTCTCCACAATTCTATTACCCTCACTTCCCTGCATTAAATTTCATCTGCCATTTGTTTACTCATTCCTATTAGTGTCTTTTTGAAGTTGTACACTATCCTCTCCACAGCCTACAATACTTAAACGTCCTCTGCAGATTTTGAATTTGTGCCCAGTACAGCAAGGTCTGAGTCATTCATATATATCTTGATGATTAACATCCTGACCCTTTGGAAACTCCACTCCAAGCCTTCCTCCAGTCTGAAGAAGAACCATTAACCATCGTGCACTATTTGTTGTCACTAAGCCATTTTTTTTGTATCCATGTTGCAACTGCCCTTTAATATAATGGACTTCAGCTTTGCTGACTAGCACTTTGTGATACTTTTACCTGGTATTTTTTGGAAGTCCAGGTACACAACATGGTAGGATTTGTACACTCTGAACCTTTAAGCAAACACCAATGGTTTTGGTGAAAAATGATTCTGTAGGGTTCCTGCTGTTTCTTCATAAGTATTGGAATCCAGATTCTCTGGCTGTACTAGACTTCTTAAGAGGATAAAGTTTTTTTTTTTATTTGTCTCTTCCTCCCTCACCTCAATCCCACCATACTGAGCAACGCAGACAACCATATCTGATTCAATTTTCTGAGCTTGAATGAAATAATAGAATCTTTCTGTTTAGGAGTTCTAGCTGTCTGTATTTTCATCAGATAGTCCTGCAGTGCCAAAAATTCCGGCTTTTTTTTAAACCCCAAATGGGACGGACCTGCAGAGCATGATGTACCATGAAAATTTAGCACTACCTCGTTCCTACTGCTTTAAACAAGGTGTTTCTGAGGCTGCCTGTTTGTTTCTTTTCTCGTCTACACACTTAGCTGAAAGCATTTCCCTCCGTGTAGGGCACTCGTTAGACTGCGTTCTTTCAGATAGAGCATGTGGTGAATAACTTCTGCAGTGTCTACCCACACCACCAGTTTTCATCTTGTGTTAAGTTCCAAGGACCAGGATGTTGAAGCGTTAAACAATAAGAGCTTTATTATCGAGATGTTCACTCTATAGACAGCAAAGTAAAGAGAACTGTTTGTTTGCCCATATTAGCCAATGACTTCATTGTGATGTGATCAGACTCTTAAAGTGACATTCCACTATACTTTGGCTTATACACAGCATCCTCCATAGCAATTTTAAAACCGTAAGCCAGGCAACATCCGGAGGAAAGGAGAAGTCAACATTTCAGGCATTACCCTTCTTCAGAACTCTATGTGGAGTTAGGGAGAGCTGCAGGTAAATGGTTGGGGTGGCGCCACCAAACCACTACCACCGCACCCCCCCAATCTGCAGCTCCCCCTACCCCCACATCCAGCCCTGAAGAAGGGTAATGCCCGAAATGTTGACTACTCCTTTCCTCCAGATGCGGCCAAGCTTGCTGTGTTCTTCCAGCCTCCTACTTGTCTACCTTGGATCCCAGCATCAGCAGTTTTTTGTCTGTGAAAACTGTAAGCACCTGAATTGCCTCCTGTTTTCACCATGTCCTCGCAATAACAACATTTTTGGTCAACACAGGTTCAGAGTATTCTATTACTACCTAAACTACATTCCCTGCCTCCATGCATAAATCATCTTGTTGGTCCCAAATCAGGCCTACTCATGCTTTTTATTATTTACATGCCTTTACAGACATTTGGATGACCTTTTTATTATAGCTGTCAATCTCCTTCTCATTTACTATCTTGGCTTCTCTTATTTCCTTTTTCTAATTTCTTACTGAAGCTTCTATATTCAGCCTGATTCTTCGCTTTGTTGTCCGTTTGACATCTGGCCTAAGTACGCTTTCTTCTTCTTCTTCCCATTAATCTTTTATCTCTAGGGAGCTCTGGATTTGTTTGGTCTCCCTTTTGCCTGCCTGAGAAACCACAACTATGCCTGAATTACAACTTCTTTAAAAGCAGCTCATTGGAATAAATTCCAAAACTCTAAATAAACAATTTATGTGGATTAGGTCCACTCTTAGCCTCTTCAGTTTGTCTTTCACCCAGTTAATTATTCTTACTTTGGATTGATTCTTGTAATTTTCCATAATCAATTTAAGATTTATAAGACTATGATCACTGTCCCCTAAATTTTCCCCTCCTGACATTTGATCCACATGGCCTACCGTACTCCCAGAATCAAAAGTTGGTGCCTATAGATTAAGACAAATTCCAAGATATACTTGGGTATATCTCAAAATTGTGGCAGTTTAGTTGAAATTTATTTTGGTATAATTTTGACTTTTGAAATGATGCACTTCTCCTGTAGACAGAAGAAGATTTCAGATCTCCACTGTGTTTTATTAGATCATAGTTTGCTTCACATCCTAATGATATGCATGCTGATGATGTACCTTCCTCCACAAAATGTTATTGTGTATTGTTTGAGATGTGCCTTTTAAAATCAATTCCACATTGACTTCAATTTCATATGAAGTGGAAACTGAAGTATCTGATTGCTTGTTGTAAAACATTTTTATCCCAAGGATGCTATAGTGCCTTCATGAAGCAAAGAAACCTCTCCTGAAATTATGGTGAACCTGTGACTTCTGTTTCTCCTCAATAAAATTTTATGCTGGGAGTATTAATTTGGTGATAGCTTGCAAGCTTTTGATTTATTTAAAAAGACATCTTTAATAATGTCTTTCTGATATGATTAGTTAACAGTGGTACAGTTGTGAGGTTTATTAGATTTAGGTTTACAGACAACCTTCACCTTAAGCTACAGTGAAGTGGTGGAGGTTTGACCTGTCCTGAAGTCCATCTGGCAGCAAGTCTGGGTGGTTTGATAGCAATTAAAAGCAACCCAGATTGTTTTACTGGGAAGATGGTGCAAGATATTTACAACTGAAGACAATGACAGGAGCTATATGCTCACAATGAGTCCCCCAATCCGCAGAAAATTGTCAATTTGAAACCTGCTATATGTTAACTTGCCCATTTACTCCCACGATAAAGAATTGGAGTGTCAAAAATAGCTAATCACCTTCTGTACCTGAATGCAAGGTCTGTGAGATGTGCTGATGAGTTTGGAAAAGGAAAGGATACAGAGCTGATATGTTGCATGATTTCTGGAATATAATTAAATACCACTGCTAAATGTGAGGAGAGCAGCTGGAGGCCACACGTCTCAGTGGTTCACTATCCAAGAATGCAAATGGAAATTCGAGCACTGATTTTAAAAGGCAAGACGCATGAAGAGCTAAAACAAACATGGGCAATTTGCTTAGCTCATTTTGAGAGGAAGGATCTCCAGTAATACTTTTATTAAGGACAGGTCTGGAGTCCGAAGTTACCGGGCAAAAAAAGGAGGAAATCAAAAGTAAGCACCTTGGGATCTAAGATTCATTTTGGACCGAATCTGGGAGAATTCAAGGACAGCATTATATGTACCTGATGGTGAATTTTTTTGGATGTGTTAAAAGTACTGATCTATAATTTAGAGTATAATTTTCAACAAAATTACTGTTTAGTCAACAGTGCTGTTAGTCTACAGGCTACACTTTACATCTTAAAGTATGAGTTCTTGCATCATCAGCTTAGCAATGAACTGGAAGTTCAATTGTTTCCACTTTTGCTTGTATAAATTAATTTTATGGGACAGTTAAGAGTCAACCACATTGCTGTGTGTCCGGAGACACGTAGGGCAGACCAGGTAAGGACAAAAGGCTTCCTTCCCTAAAGAACATTGGTGAACCAGGCCACCGGTTTTCCTTCACCTGCCCCTTTTTCTTTTCCTCTGCCACCTCTCCTCTCCTGTTAGAATAATCAACAATGGTTACGTGGTCATGATTAGACTCGCTTTTAATTCATTTTTTTAAAAAAATGAATTCAGATTTCACCATTTGCCATACTGTGATCTGAAACTGTTTCCAGGGCATTTGGATGGGTGGCTGGATTACTGATGTAGTGACATGGCCACCACCTCCCCTTAACTTTGCCTCTATTAACCTGGTCTTTGCCACATTATTTTCTTCCTTGTATCTTTTCTGCCTTCTCCTTTGGTATCTTTATCTGTTCCCTCTCCTCCCCTTTACTGTTTTTCTTTTCCTCTACTCCTCTTCCTCTTTCTTCTCTTAGCTTTCCTTCTCCCCTTTTCCTGATCCTCTACTTTTTTTCTCTTCCATTTCCTCTGCTTCCTCCAATCACCACCCCCCCCCCCACCTCCCACCTGTCTTTTCTCATTGTTCTTGCCATTTTGCTGTTTTTGCTTTCCATGTTCTTGCTTCCATTCCCCGCCCTCTTTCATATTTCCATTTGAAACTGGCTGTGCATTTTTTTTTTAAGGACAGCTGGCCTTAAATTTAAATATATTGAAAATACTGAAATTACATACTGATTTTTGTTTTCCTTTGGATAAACGTATTTCTTCAGTCTTTTTGAGTTTCATCCTAGCAAGTATTGAGCAGTTCTGGATGGTTTCTTGTAAGTAGTCATGACTTTCATTATTGTAATCCAGGATTAAGTATATTTTCCATTTTGTAAATTTTTTGGCAGCCTGGTGTTAATGAAATTTTAAATTAGATGTGAAATTGATTGAACATTATTCTGTTTCCCTGTAAATGATTTATGCTGCTGTGTCATGCAGGTGACAAATGATAGTGTACTTAACAAATGGAAAGCAGTAAGATTGTGATACTGATTCATAACTACACATCACTTTGTTGGAATCCTGACTTTCTTAAAAAAAAACGCTCATTTCTGTGAAGCAGACTGTTGTCACCGTCACCAGATTTTCTTTAATTATGGGGCTGTTTATATTTCCTGAGATTGGACCACTAAGCTTTAAGGTTTATGCTGGTAAGTGAAGTGAATTCTGTATGTTTAGGCACAAGGAATAGAAATATATATTCTTTTTCAAAAGCATATTTTCTATGTCAGATAAGATGGCAGGAGCGGACTAAATAGTTCTACAAATGCCATAATCTGGTTTGTCCTAATTGTGCAACAAAATAAATACCGTGCATCTGACAGGTTCTTTAACATTTGAGAAAACTTGCAAGTGCAACATTGTTTTTTGCACAATTGCAGTGCTGAACATCTTTTATAGCAAGTTTTGTTCAAAGTAAAACAAAAAAAAATGCTTTTGTATATACCTCAGAAATGGAACAGCACTCAAAGGATATATGCACTTTTCTTTAACCTCTGGCTGAATATGTCCAAGAGTGTTTAAGATCTTCGATCGCTATTTGGTGTCAAATATTCTACAATCTGAATGTAGATAGCTTTTGTTTTAAACTAAGTGTAATCAACACATGGCTGACTTTAAGACTATATGCTAGCAATATATGTTTGTTCTGTCATTACCTGAAAGAGAAATCAGGGTAAAGTTGCAATCACATACTTCAAGATACCTGTGTGCATTCCTTCCCTTTACTATTCGATTAAAATATTTCTTTCAGCTGAAATTGACTGACTTGATATTTAGTTTTAATAAGTTCGTTTCTCAGAAGCCTCATTTTTGAATGTTTAACTTTTAGCATCTCAAATTGTAAGTATGTTTCTTCATATCATTTTATAAATAGATCCATTGAGATTCTGTTTTTAAAAAAAAAACTGGCATTGATTTTTATTAAAAATCTTCCCTTGATTTAAGGTATTCATATTTGTGAGTGTTGAAAGGCATGATTTCATTAATATGCAATTAAACAGGCCCAAGGTTTTTCACGTTTGCTTTGAGAGAAACCTGTTGCACCATTACATCTGGTATCCCACACATTTCTATCCTTGGTTCCCCTCCTGTTATGTGTCAGGGTGACATCATCTGAAAGCACTGACAATTCCTTGATGTGCTGGGGATGCTCACCAGCTATCTCACCATTCTCATCTCATCTCCTTGTCTGCTTATGTACCAGCCTGCATTGGATGAGCAGACTTTTCTCCACTTAAATATTGAGGAAAAACTGAAGCCTTTGTTTACAGGCCATGCTCTGAACTTTGTTCCTTAGCTGCCAATTCCAACTATCTCCCCAGCAACTGATTGAAACCAAATCAATCTCTTCGCAGCCTTGGTGTCTTACTTGACTCCATTGTTGCGTTTGACCATATATACATATCATTACTAAGACTAGCTAGGCTTTGCAGAGAGAAATCTTCCACGATAATTGCCAAAAATTACACACAGCTGATTTCTGGTAAGGTACTGCTTGTTTTACCTGGTTTGGTGATGCTTATGTCACCTTCTGTAACATAAGAAACTAGGTCATAAAGTTCTACAGCATGGAGACAGGCCCTTTAGCCCAAACTGGTCTATGCCGACCAAAATGTCCATCTGCACTTGGCCTATATCTGTCTAAACTTTTCCTATCCATGTATTCATCCAAACGCCTTTTAAATCTTTTTAACGTACCTCTCTCAACCACTTCTGCTAGCAGCTCATTCCATATGCATACCACCGTCTGTGTAAAACAAAAAGTTGCTGCTCAGGTTCCCCTGTATTCTTTCTCCTTCTAGCTTACACTGATGCCCTCTAGTCCTCGATTCTCCAACCTTGGAGAAAAGACTGAGCGCATTCACCGTATCCACACCTCTCATAATCTTACAAACTTCTATAAGATCCCCTCTGTGTCCCAGGCTCTAAAGAAAAAAGTCCTAGTTTGTCCAACCTCCCCCTATAACTCAGACCCTTGAGTCCTGGTAACATCCTTGTAAATTTCTTCTGCACTTTTTCCAATTTAATAACATCCTTCCTATAGCAAGGTGATCAAAACAGAACACAATATTCCAAGTGCAGCCTGACCACATCCTGTACAACTGCTACATAACTTCCCAACTTCTATATTCACTGCCCTGGCTGATGAAGGCCAGTGTGCCAAGAACCGCTTTCACTGCTTTGTCTACCTGTGACTCTGTTTTCAGAGCCGTGCACCTGATTTCCAAGGTCCCCCTGTTCCACTACCTTAAGGCCCTGCTATTCACCATGAAACTCTGACCTTGGTTTGACTTTGCAAAATGCGGTGCCTCACACTTTATATTAAACTCCATTTGCCATTTCTTGGCCCAATTCCCCAGCTGATCAAGATCCTGCTGCAATTTCTGATAATCTTCCTCAATCTCCACGATACCACCTATTTTAGTGTCATCCACAAACTTACTAATCACACCTTGTACGTTCTCATCCAAGACATTGATACAGATACCAAACAGCAATGGGCCCAGCATGACCCCTGAGGCACACTGCTGGTCACCAGTCCTCCAGTCTGACAAGCATCCTTTCACTATTATTCTCTGCTTCCTACCAACAAGTCAATTGTGTATCCAACTTGCCAGCTCTCCTTGGATTCCACGCGATCTAACCTTCCAGAGCAGCCTACCATGTGGAACCTTATCGAAGGCTTTACTGAAATACATTTAGACTATGTCTACTGCCCTGCCCTCATCAACCTTTCTGGTCACTTCATCAAAGAACTCCACCAAATTTGTGAGGAATGATCTCCCATGCACAAAACCATGCTGACTACTCCTAATCAAATTCTGCCTTCCTCATGGCTAACGATGATGCAGATCTATCAGCCAGGGTCCCTGCTATTTCTTCTCTAGCCTTTTGCAGGGTTTTTGGATATATCTGGGCAGGACCAGGAGATTTATCCACCTTCATACATTCTAATACTTCCAACACTGCCTCTACAGTGATATGGACTGTCTCCAAGATATCGCCACGAACTTCCCCAAGTTCCCAAGTCACCTTGTCTTTCTCTATGGTAAACACAGGAGAAATATTCTTTGCAGAACCCAACAAATATTGTATTAGAGACACTATTACGTCCAAATATTGCATTGCTCAGACACATAGTCACTGCCCATCAGGAGGCTTTCTGAGAGGGTGAAAAAACATTGGTTGTCCTTTAGAAATGTTTATATCTCTGCTCATGAAGCTTTATTTCCATGAGATAAAAAGGAGATTGAGCCCATTAGGAAAAAAACTGAGCAAGATAAATCTCAAAAAGTCACCATTTAAACCCCTGGAATTATTTGGCAAGCAATTGAATAACTAGAGCTGATACATGACCTGTTTTCCTAACAATGAGTATGGATTGGTTTAATTGTTGAAGCTGTTTAATAATTTCAAAATCTTCAAGAATAAGTGGGCGTGGAAGTTTAAGCCAAGTCTTTTAATTTGCCTGTTATCAATATCAAATGGGGCTAGTGAGCACTGCTGGATTTTTTTTTTTGGAAAAGTGGTTAAACTCCATTGAGCTAGGCTGGAAACTTTAATTCTGCTTTCTCTGCTCAAATGCTGCCAGAGCTGAATTTCTCCAGCAATTTCCATTTTTGTTCCAGCGTTTTAAGCCTTTGGTGTGGTATTCTGGGGTGTGCTGCAGCCTCAATTTCCATGATGGGGAAGGATAGTTGTGCAGTTTTTTAAATATTTGAGAAGGAAGTTTTTAAAAAAAAAACAAAAAAATCCAGAAAATTGAGAATAGGATCTTTAAGTGTGGGTGTATGTTAGCAAAGTCTCTGTGATAAGGGGCAAAGAATTGAAGGTGGAGACTGCAAGTTTGCATAAATTCTCTTTACCCAAGTATCCAGAGAATCTTTACCACAATGCTTTCCCAGTACTACTTTGGAGAAATCAGTTTCCAGTTACTGCAAAAAAAATTAGTGCTCCAGTACTGCAATTTTTGAACATAAGGAGTAGTACACAATTAATACTGCAATAGATTTCATACCTTAAACTAATAAAACATAAGGGCTGGAATCTCACTAGAAATCTCAACAACACGAAGAGATCAAAATATCTGCAATGTTACTTGTAATCATTGGAGTTCAGGTTGAACTCTTTGTGGAGGACACACATAACGAAGAATCATGAAGGAGCAAATGAATTTGGATGCCCATATGTCCAAATCTCCAACTGAGTGGAGAGATGCAATAAGCAGTCAGAAAGGCTAATGCAAATTTACTCTGTAACTAAAAGGGTTCGGAATACAAACATTTGAGATTGATGCTTCTGCTAAATGGAACTGTATAGAATACTGCATTGAGATTTTGACACATGCTGGTCAAGAAGGTCTTTGAAGGACAACAGCACAGCTGATCCAGAAGGGTTCGGTGGGGGGCTTAGTGTTAAATTGTGCGGAATGGATGCATAAACTTTGTATAATTCTTTGATATTTAGATAGTTGAGGTGTCAAATAAATTGAGGGTTTTTCAAGGAATCAAAAACTTCGATTAGGTAGTTGTAAGGGCAACTATATTGCTACTGGTGGAAGGTAGCATAATAGGGGAATTGTCTTAAAATTATATCAAAGTCTGTTAAGGGTGAAATCAGGAAGGACACTTGTGTGCATAGAGTAGTCAGAGTCTGGAGCTTTCTCGTATCAATAAGAGTGCTGTGTGGGATCAGCTGAAAATGTCAAGACTGAGACTGAAATATATATTTTTAGATGAAGGTATTGAAAATGTGGAACAAAGGCCAATGGAGTTGAGGTACACCATGTTCTATTTGAATAGCAGAATTGGTTAAAGTGGTTGTACGACCTACCTTGATTCTGTTATTACCTGAATTCTGCCAGTAAACTCAATTATTAGAATTAAAAGAAATAAATTATGAATAGTTGTTAATGAATCGGCCAGAAGATCCAAAGAACAAGTATAGGCTTAAATGATCAAAAATTGCATCTGGCATAATGATTCCTACGCTGCCATTTTTGGAACACTGTTATTCTGAGTTAAGGCTTCTGACTTCAAGGAGTAAGTTCATGCCACATTACTCATAACTTTTGAAAATGTGTAAGAAATTTCGAGGATCTTTATGAGCTAGGAAGTTTTAAGCGTCTTTTTGGTTGCCTTTTTAGATATTTATTACTTTAAGTGGATTCTTGGATAGCAAATAGTACCTATTTGCAGGATGGTTTGATCACCCTTTTTCCACATTACGTTTTCTTAATGTTTATTATTTTATAGTTTGGTTTTTGGGTATAAGCAAATAATTTATGTCAGTGAGACTGGATTAGAAAACTGAGTGAACAAGAGTGTTGCTAACTAACTGGTGATAGGGGCACTGACATGATGAAAGTTGGTAGAGAAATTATGAAAAAAATCAATCTGATGCTTTATGTTTCAAGATCCTGAGGATAAGTGAGGAATAAATGTAGCGACTCTTCTTTTTTGAAAAGAAGACTTATGCCAGGGAAACTAGACTAAACCAGGAAATTATAGACCTGAGGCTTGAGCATCAGTTTTTATTAAACTCTGCCGTCTTTATTATGAGTTGAAATTGCTTAACATTTGGAGAAACATGAATAATCCAGTCTATCAGTGTGGACACTTAAACTTTCCCTTCATCAGTCGTCTTTGTATCAGTGGTTTATATGGCTTTTCAGGTGTATTCCATAAAGCATTAAGTTAGATGCATATGACAAAAAATATCATTAATAATTAAGGAAATTGTGGCTATGTAGATAGTGTTTGTTTTCTTCCTTCCAAATGTGTGGACAAAAGTAAAATTCTTATTTTGGAAATGTGGTGAAACTTAGTTCAGAGGGTTGCTGTGATGACCCTTAAATATATGCACAAGTGATCTGGTCTTGTGAGAAAATGTTGATATTGATTATGAATTCTTGACTGCAATTATGATCTGACCAATTGTGAAGAAGTTTGTGGAAAAACTACATGAGGACACAAATAAATGACCAGGATGGGCAGGTAGTTGGCCGGCTCTCTCAATCATTACTTGAGGTTTGAATTTCTGGTTTTCTTCTGTATCATTTTTGATTTTCTCCTTTTATAATTTGATTGCTTATTCTTCCATTTCATTTTCTTTCCCGTCACCGAAAAATGATCCAAAATTCAAATAGTATGAGTCGTCTTCAACCTAAATATCAGAATTTACAAACAAAATTACAGACTTCCAATTTTTCATACTGTCCTTTCATAAGTAAGATGATGGATCACTGAACATCCTGAATTCCAGGTGGAATGTCCCCACTTAGTAATTACTATCAGGTTCGTAGATCTCATAGTTTTGGGATTCAACCTAAATATCCAGCATGAACAAGCCAATGCATGTGTTAGAGTTTGATGCAGGACTGAAACCACACACAGGTCTTCATAAAAAAGAAATATTGAGCTCATTTGAGATTTTGGAACACAGTGCCAAAATAATCCCATGCACATTCTTTCTGATTATACACTTAAAACAATACATAACTTCAACAGAAATTTAAGTGGAAAGAACTTGGCTATTAGATTTTCAATTTAAGGAGGTTTTCTGCCAATTCACTATGAACATAGGTAATTCACTTATCTATACTTACACATTTAGAAAGAAAGACTTAGTCAACTTTTTTTTTGGTAAGATTAATGGAGAAAAAAAGTATAATTCATTCACATGCTCATTAAGCTATGAGTGTACTTTTGTGTGACCAAAATGATTTAATACGCATATACAGTCAGTCATTGAGTCAGTATTTAAAGTAAGGCTACCTAATTGTTTATTTTGTATATATGGTTGACAACCTTCCATCAATGAATCACGATAGATATGTAGCAAACATCTATTTTAGATGGTTGTCTTCACATGATACATCTTTGCTGATAGCCGAAGAGGCCAATTCCCTTGAATGACAGGTTATGCAATGTATATGTTGAAACTCACTTCCTGAACTTTGGATCAGTTGTTTCATAATTTATTTTTGTTTTTGCAAATAGAATTGTCCTGAAGTATGGAAAATACCTAGGCAGCATTGGTGGAGAGATGGAGTGAGGCCCACTTTTATAATACTGCATTCAATTCTGGTCTCCCTGTTGTAGGAAAAATGTTGTTAAACTTGAAAGGGTTCAGAAAAGATTTACAAGGATGTTGCTGGGATTTAAGGGCTTGAGCTGTAGAGAGAATCTGAATAGGTTAGGGCTTTTTATGCCTCTGAGACTGAGGGGTGACCTAATGGAGGTTAATAAAATCATAAGGGGTATGGATAGGGTGAATAGCCAAGGTCTCTTTTTCCCAGGATGTGGAGGTGCTGGTGTTGGACTTGGGTGGACAGTGTGAAAATTCACATGATACCAGGTTATAGTCCAACAGGTTTATTCCTGAAAACACCAGCTTTTGGCATCTTGTTCCTTCTTCAGTTGTTAGTGAGGGAGATGGCATCAGATGCAGAACTTACAAGCAAATGATCAAAGGATCATAGAACTAATGCAAATGTATTGAACACACCTAAGATGGCTGTTAAATTTTTAATTAGTTAGAAAGGAGATGCAGGTTTTGATCAATTAATATGCAAATCCCAGAATTTCTTCCAAGTCACTGCCCTGAGATAACTAAAGGTTTTATTAGTATACCAGAGGTGACACCTTGGGTCAGACAATTCATTTTAGGTGTGAGGCCTTGTATAGAACTTGTCTGTGTTTTAAGTTGGAGTCACACTGGTTTTATTTCCAAAGTAGGAATTTATAAAATGCTACATTGTTCAAAAAGCACACAATTTGTAGATAGTCAATGTAGAATGTATCTGCAATTTCAAGTCTGTAAATGCAAATTCACCCCATTGATTTATGTGTGAGATAGAGGGCAGGGGAGTTCAAAACTAGAGGGCATAGATTTAAGGTGAGAGGGGAAAGATTTAAAAGGGACCTGAGGAGGAACTTTTTCATGCAGAGGGTGGTGCGTGTATCAAATCAACTGCTGGAGGAAGTGGTGGAGGCTGGTACAATTACAATATATAAAAGGTATCTGGATGGGTACAGGAATAGGAAGGGTTTAGAGGGATATGGGCCAAATGCTGGCAAATTGGACTAGATCACTTTAGGGTGTTTGCTTGACATGGACAAGTTGGACTGAAGGGTCTGTTTCTGTGCTGTATAACTCTGAAGCGTGCTAAAATAAAAGCAGATTTACACCAGCCACCACTGGGTCTGGTGAAGCTTGAGTAATTGGCTAGAAATTATCCCAAGGACTGTGGCAGTTGTGGGATTTCTCATTGTCTCTTTTCCCTCCCTCACTTAAGTAGAATGAGGGAGTTTTTGTCTCAACCCCTTTTCCACCACACACACGCACGCACACACACACCATATCTTCCTTTTAATAATTAATTTCTAACTGTGGAAATTCTTTTCATGGGCTTATTGGTATCATTGAGTTTTATACAATTGCATGTGTCATCTTTGTGAAATTTGATTCTTAAGTATTTGTTGTGCAGGCCATTAAACTAATTTTAAGTTTCTTACAGTTGAAATCCATATTAGTTTTGTAAAATATTCTTTTGAAATACTCGTTGTTCTTTTTGGGGATGAAAAAAATAGCAAATCTTATTCTTCCTCCGTTCTCCAGTATTGAATCCATTGGTATTGTGATGAATACATTTGATGTTACAGTGAAATTGATATTCAGATCTCCTAGTTGTACTGTTCTTTTTCCAGGAACGACAGTTCACTTCTTTCCTCCTCTGCTGTAATGTCTCACTCTACCTTACCAACACATTCTGAAATTAAAGCAGAAATTGCTGGAAACACTTTTTGGGCCAGGCAACATGTGTGGAGAAAATAACAGTAAATGCTGCAGGACTGTGACTTTCAGCTCTGACCTTTTTTACAGTATGATTCTATGTGTGACAGTAGTCCTCGAATGTTTGAGGAAAAAGAGCTAGAAAACAGCAAAATAGCAGGTACTTAACAGTAGGTGAGTCTAGGTGTTTGAGAAAAAGGGTGATCTGGGGACATGGGACTGATATAACAAGGTGTAGAGCTGGATGAACACAGCAGGCCAAGCAGCATCAGAGGAGCAGGAAAGCTGACATTTTGGGCCGAGACCCTGATACTTGGTGTGAGTTAGTTTATGGCAGTTGCATTTTTGATCAACTCCGGTTTACAGAAGGTGGAACATAGGACACAGGCAAAGACAGCATTGAAATTGCCAAAACTGCAAAGGTATCCACAAGGGCTGCGGTGAAGTAGAACTGGAAACTGTCAAGCATAATTGTGGGACCTTACTTGCTTCAGGATGACAGCATAGCCTTGTATATTAGTCAATTTTATCTTTGATAGGGATGATATCAGCTCTGTGGTAAGGCAGAAACATGATTGAGTGGCTCAAACATGCAGTTACTTTGTAATTATTTCATTTGGGTTAATTAACTGTAATTGGACTTTGTATATTAAAGTCAAAATGATGTGTTGAATATTTTTCTTTTGTTCAGTTAAAATGTTACTTTTGTCAATATCATGTAGTTTCTCTAAATAAGGACTTTCATTTATAAAGTGCTTGAGTCAGGGGTAGGTTAGCTCAGTTAACTGGATGGCTGACTTTCAGTGTAAAGGGATGCCAACAGCATGGGCTCAGTTGCCATACTGGTGAGGTTACCAAGGACTCGCCTCAACCTCTCCTCTCATCTGAGGTGTGGTAACCCTCAGGTTAAAGCATCACTGGTCGTCCCTCTAATGACAGAGGACCCCTGTGGTGAACATTACCTTAATCTTTATATGATGTTGAAAAATCTTCACCACTTCACATTTTATACTAATGGTGTGTCTAAAGCACCTAGATGTCTTAGATTCACGGATTGAAAGGCTATTGTGAGAAATAAAGGGATCATGGTGTTGGAGGTAATGTATATTGGCACAAAAAAGATTGGCTGACTGGCAGAACTCAGGGTACAAATGGGTCTTTGTCCGATTGGCACAATGTGACGTGGAGTTCTGAAGAAGTTCATGCACGGGTCAATGACTTAGATGATAGCAGCTAAATGTGTAGATGATACCAAGATGGGTTCAGAAAGTGTTAAAAAGCTGTTTAGAGAAGGTTCACTCAATGTATTACAGGGATGAAGGATTTATCTTGTGAAGAAAGGTTGGAACGGTTGGGCATTTACCCATTCAAGTTTAGAAGTATGAGAAGGGATTTTATTAAAACAGACAGATACCTGAACAGATTTACCAGCATAAACTCTGAGACGGTATTTCCCCTTGTAGGAGAGCCTAGAGCACACAGTTTGTGACTAAAATGCTTTAGGAAATGAGAGAGCTTTTCTATCAGATGGCCTTTAATCTGTGGAATTCTTCTCCCGAGTTTCTGGAGAGAAGAACTAGACATTGAGTCATTGAAATTTTGTTATTCAAGGCTGAGTTCGCTAGATCGTGGATAGTCAAAGAAATCTAGGATAATGGGGTGCGTACAGGAAATTGGACTTGAGCCCACAGTTAGATCAGCTATGATCATAAGGAATGTTAGAGCAGGCTTGAAGGCCCAAAAGAACTACTCCTGCTCCAGTGTTCCAATTTTTTAAAATATGATTTTCCTACATGTACACTAAGCCTGACAATATACCAAGTAACGAAGATAGCCTATGATGTCTGTTTAAATAACCCTGGAATATGATACTGATAATTTCTCCCTCTTTCCAGTCACATCATTTTGATGCCAGCTAAAATTTTGCTTTATTCAGACATTATGCCTAACACAATCATTGCTCACCAACAGAGACCTTTTTTTTTTGTTCCATTTCTATTGGTTTGTGTGGTCCCTTGCATGAGTAGAATACAATTTACAGTCATCTCCGGGATTATATTTCCAGGGGAGATTCAGTTGGGACACATCAGAAATGAAAATGGGAGGCAGGAAATAAATGGAAGAGTCTAGAATGCTGAGGGAAACTGAGGATAGAACATTTAAGTACAGAGTTTGGCATCACTTGAGGATATGTAATTTAGTGCAAGGAGTTGGGGGACAATAGGAAATGATGAAAATCTTAGTCAAAAACACAATCAGAACTGAGGACAAATGATCTATTGGAAGGGTTATCAATCAAAGCCATTTGAATTAAACTAAAGAACAGAAAACTGCTATCACAATGCTGGAAGTATACTATAGAGTTCCAAACGACCAGAGGGAGATAGAAAAGGAAATGTGGCGACATTTCTGACGAGTGTAATATCAATAGGGCAATAACAGTAAGTGGATTTTAGCTCCCCAATATTAAGGTAAAATTTGTATGAAAGGGTTTGAGGGAGCAGAGTTCTTGAGGTGAAGAAGAATGTGAAGTATTGAATATGATTAACGGAGGGAGGAATAAAGGAGCTGCAGTCACTTTTCAATTTAATGCAACCATCCCCAAATCTAGTGAGTTTTGGAAAAAAAAGCAATATATCAATTATCTTACCAGACACTACTTTGAAGACTCTAGAATGAAATCCATCAGGACCTGCAGACTTTTTGACTGCAGCTCCAACAATTTACCAAGTACAACTTGTCTGGTGATTATAATTTCCATGAGTTTGTTCCTCCCTTTTAATTCCTGATTGACAGGTATTTCTGGAATATTCCTTGTCAAATCTTGATTGAATAGCAATCAAAATAGCCTTTCAATTTATCCGTTAACTCTTTTTTTTTTTCCATGATTAATTCCCAGACTTCTTTTCACTACTTACTTTGTTAACTCCTTTTTATTATTAGCTGGAGAAACTGATAATCTGCCTTTAAATTTTTAGCTCTCTTTCTCTTGTGCTCTAATTTTTCCTTTTTTATTAATTTTGAAATCATTCATTGTTTTTTAATAATCAGTCCAATCTTTTGATCTGTTGCCCATATTTCTGTCATTATATTTTCTCTTTAAATTTGCTCTCTTTAACTTCTTTAATTAAGCACTGTCCTTGTGTCCTCCACTTCAAATTTCTTTTTTCTCATTGGAATGTATCACCACGTTACAGAAAAAATGTAATTGCCTTAGAGAGGATATGGTCAGAAGTCTCATATGAGGTTATAATCCAACAGGTTTGTTTGAAATCACAAGCTTTCGGAGCGCTGCTCCTTTATCAGGTGTAGTGTTCACCTGATGAAGGAGCAGCACTCTGAAAGCTTGTGATTTCAAATAAACCTGTTGGAGTATAAGCTAGTGTCGTGTGACTTCTGATTTTGTCCATCCCAGTCCAACACCGGCATCTCCACATTATAGAGACGATACAGAAGAGATTTACGAGGATGTTGCCAAGATTGGAAAAATACAGCTATGAGGAATAATTGGATAGGCTAGGGTTGTTTTTCTTGGAACCTAGGAAGCTGAGGAGAGTTTTCATAAAGATGTACAAAATTGAAAGTGAATAGAGTGGATGAGAATGACATGTTTGGGATATTCATAGACGTATGTCAGTGATTAGAGGCATAGATTTGAAATGATTGGAGAGAGGATTGGGGGGTGGTGGGGTGCAAATTCGTCTTCACCAAGAAGGTGGAAGGCTTATGAAAATTGTCTGAAATAGAGACAGGAATCCTTGATTAATTTAGAGTGCGTGGATGTGCACCTCAAGCACTGTAACCTGCAGGGCTACCGATGACAGGCTGGAAAGTGGCATTTTGCTCAGCTGGCACAGACATGATGGGCAAAGTGGCTTGGCAGTTTTCTATGCTGTAAACCTTTTATCATTCTATATGGATACATAAATTCTCTTAAACAAGGCAGTTAGATGGCAGGTGCATTCTGGATGTATACAGTGGAGTGAGTGTTTTAAAGCATTGGGATCTCCTCCACCTATCTCTTAGATAAAAATGTATGGCTCATGTTAACCATGGCATATTTTGGAAATCGTTTTACATACGCAGATTGTGGACTTATTAAATAGAGGAATATAGTGGAACGGAAAGGAAGTTATGTAAACACTTGTCAAACGCTGGTTTAACCTCAAATAAACTATTGTATTCAATTCTCAAGAAGGAATGTGACGACAATAGATGAGCAGAAATGATCTATAACTATGGTTTAGTTTCACGGAGTGGTCAGGGGAAGTTCAGTTTGTTACCTGCGAGAAAGTTGGTAGGAGATTGGATACAGATATTCAAAATCATGAAAATCTTGACAGAGTGAATATGGAGAAACTGTTCCTTTTAGTGGAAGAGTTGAGAATCAAAAGACACAGATTTAAGGAAACTGGCAGAAGAATGCATCTATGAAGGAGATCTCTTTTGCGCTGTAAGTGGCTACAGCCTGGAATGCACTACCCGAGTGTGTGTTTGAGGTAGGTTTAATCATGACTTTGGAAAGGCAATTGAGTCTGTGATTAAAGAGAAGATTTCAAGGAAGAAGTTGGAGGAGTGGGACTGGCTAGAGCTACTCATGCAGAGAGCTGGCACAAAAACGACAGAACAAACAGCCTGCTTCCATGTAATCTTTGAATCTTCCTATACTGTACCCATTCAGTCCTTCTGGTGCTGGATGATTCTAGATTTCTAGTCTTGAAATTTCATCCTTAATGCCAGGCAAAATGACAAGCATAGAGATGGAAAATGTGTCAAACCACCTTCGCTTGAGATTCCAGAAGCTTTTTCCTTAGTATAATTATTTTTGCAACATGCCTCAACTACTTTTTCAAAGCTCTTTGTTCATGGGATGAAAGTTGCACTGGCTCAGCCAGCATTTATTGCCTGATCCTAATTAGCCAGAGGGCAGTTTAAGGATCAACCAAATGGCTGTGGGTCTGGAGTCACATGTAGGCCAGACCAGGTAAAGATGGAAGTTTCCTTCCCTAAAGGACATTAGTAAACCAGATGGGTTTTCCAGCAATTGACAATGGACTCATGGTCATGTTTTCACTGAATTCAGATGTCACCATCTGCTGAGGTGAGATTCAAACGCAGGTCCCCAAAACATTACCGGGCCTCTGGATTAATAGTCCGGTGATAATATCACAAGGCCATTGCCTCCCTCTAATTGATGCAATGTAATTGATATTGTAATGTGATTGATATACCAAGTATATACTGCATTCATGTCTTTATTTCTTATGTTTGTGAGTTCTGTATTTTTGGTAGTTTTTGCCAGAATGCTTTACGTGTTAGGATAATTGTGAATTGAGATCAATCACTCCAACATGCTGCAACACCCCAAAGAAACACGAGTGAGATGTTTACTGATTTTTTTTTTTCTTTAATGTTCCTTAGATAGTTACTTTATTCGTTGTGTAGCATGTTTTACTTAAATGGCTTGATTATCTAAAATGTTTTTAAGCTAATAGGAGAAGTTGCACTGCAGTAATCCCAGCAAAGTCTTCAGGTTTTTAGACTATTACCGAAATAAACTTGGTGTTCAACATCAGGTGAGGCTCACTACATCATTGAAGTTGTTTGGATAATCTGTTTTGCTTGTTTCGCTGTGTTCTGTTTTTCTTCATGTAATAAGTCACCTTTAATTGTGAAAAATTCTCATTTATTTCCAATTTGTTTAACTTTTCTAAATGATCTGAAGTTAGTTTTTGCAGTGTTTTGTTACATTGAAGATCTCATTATGTGTGGAAGAGTTTGGCAGATGCAGCAAAATTATAACAGCTCATAAAAATAATTTATGGATTTTTTTTCTGAGTATTTGAAAGAGTGACAAATGCCCACTATTTGCTGTGCACATCTGTTCATTTCAGTACATGTGGTCCCTGTAGATTTCACTTGGAAGGGTTTATACCTTTTGCAAAAGGGGCAGCATGTTAGCAGTTGGTGCAGCAGTTTCCAGATTGTTGAGTGCATGCGGAGTTTGTGATTAACACTACTCACAGAGTACTAGTATTTTTTTAACTTATTGCGTTCTCCTATAGCATCCTGCTATTTTTCAAAATGCAATAGACAAGTTATATATAAATGCTTTTGGATTCATAGAAGCTCTGGATCCCATGCCGATACTATTCAGAGACGTTGTAGGTATGTTCAGTGCTAAGAATGACATCAGCGTTTTGGTAAAGATACTTTTATTTGATGTATTTTTCTGCCTTGGCACTTGAAGCTGTGGTCATCAGTGGTGGAGCGATTTAAATCAGAGATACCCAAGTGGCTTGAATTAGAGGACCGCAGACATCCCGGAGGTCTGTGAGGCTGGGAAGGTTTCTGATCTGGGCTTCACAAAACCATGAAGGTATTTAAAAAGAAGGATGAGGGTGTACATCAATGAATGTCGGGTGATGGATGATTGCTGTTTCAGGGAGGTGATGATAGTGGCCGTTCATCATCGGATAAGTAATGTAGAACCCCAAACTAATGATCTGGGGACATAAGTTAAAATACCACTATGTCATATGGTGAAATTTGATTTCAATATAAACTGAATTGAAATATAAACCTAACCTATGGTGACTATGTAACTACTGGCAATTGTCAAAAAAAATGCCCATCTGGTTTATAATGTCCTTTTTAGGAAAGGAAATCCATCATCCTTACCTGGTCTGGCCCACATGTGACTTCAGACCCACAGCAGTGTGGTTGATTTCAAATTGCTGTCTGTGCAACTAAGGATACACAATTGATGCCACCCTTCATATAAGCAACTAATAATAAAAAAAAACTTGGTGCAAGTTTGGACTCAGGCAGCGGAATTTTGGATGATCTCTAGTTAGTTGGGGTGGGGATCAGTAGTGCATTAGAATTGTCAAGTCTGGAGGTAACAAAAACAATGAAGGTTTCAGCACCAGAAGAACTGAGACAGTGGTACAATAAGATGATACAGAGTTGAAAATAAGCTCATTTAAATTATGGTGTGACTGTAGTTGAAAAATCATCTTGTGATCAAATCTGACTCATAGAATACACACGCTTTGGATCAGACTCGGACAGTCCCTGGCGAGAGGGATCGAATTGGGAGCAAGAGTTTGGAGTGAGGGCTGAAGGCACTAGCTCAGTCTTCTCAATACCCAATTGGAGGAAATTTCTACTCTTCCACTATTGGATGTCAGATAAACAGCCTGACATTTTAGAGGTGGTGGAAGGGTTGAGAGAGTTGCTGGTGAGTTTGAGCTGGATGTTGTCAGCACACACGTGGAACCTGGCATTGCGCTTTCAGAAAGTGTTGCCACAGATCAATATCTAGTTGAGAAATGGGAAGATAAGGATAGACCTAGGGGAGACATTTGGGATGTGGGAGCAAGAACAAATACCAGATGCTCTGACTACAATTAAATAAGAAAGGAATCAGTCGATGCAACCCCACATTGCTCTGCGACCGTGAAGGAGGATATTGGTATGATCAGCTGTGTCCAAAGCTGTAAACATGTTGAGAAGGATGGGAAGAGATTAGTTTGCCTTTGTCACATTCAAATAGGATGTCAAATATGACCTTATAAAAGACTTTTCAGGACCATTGCAGTAGTGAATCTGATTGGAGGGATTCAGACGTGGAGTTTGTGGAAGAATGGGAGTTGACAGTGTGTTTAAGAACAGAGAAAGCCAGGGTTGGAGATGGAATAGTAGTTTGCATGGGCAGTCGGGAAGAGGGTTGATTCGAGGACACATATGATGACTGCAGATTTAAAGGAAAAAGGACAATACTGGAAGAGGGAGAACCATTAACAACCAGTTCCTGAGGAAGGGTCACCGGTCCCGAAACGTTAACTCTGTTTTCTCCTCCACAGATGCTGCCGGACCTGCTGAGCTTTTCCAGCAACTTTTTGTTTTTGGTCCTGATTTACAGCATCCGCAGTTCTTTTGGTTTTTAACCATTAACAATATCTGCTCGCTTAGGGACCAGTGGAGAATGTTTGTTGATCAGCTGTTCAGTGGATATCGGGTAAAAGAACATGAAGTGGGTCGCATGGACCAGATGGACTTAAGAAAGGCATGAGAGAGATGGGACAGAAACTAAAGAAAGTTCAGAGGTAGTTCAGGGAGATCTTTGGTCAACCTGCTCTGCTCAGCTAAAGGAAGGCATGGAAGTGGCAGAGGCAACTGGCTGGAAGATCTCAATCTTAATTGTTATTTATCACTAAGTCTATGAATTCCTCCTCGCATTTGGCATTGGAGCTGAGGTGGCAGTGATGTGGAGAGAAATTTAAGACTTAGTTATGAAAAGAAGTTAGAGCTACCTTTTCATTCCAGGATGACACAGGGATAATGAGTAGTTTTTGCTGGTGAAACTTGGACCTGATGGTCCTTCAACCAGAGATTGGCTAAAGAAGTCAGTACTAAATATCTGTTCACGCTTTGCCATCCCTTGAGCTTAAGGAAGTAGAGATGAGCACTATGTCGTATGGTGAGATCTACACTCTTGTGATTGTACAACAACAGACTTTATTGAACATAACCATATACAAAGGGTAATAATAGAGTAAATCTTTCTTGAGGTCTTACATTCCAGGCCCCAGTTGCATGTAGTCTGACTTTACTGTGACATAGCTTCATTTGCACATGCTCAAAAGCTATACCCAGAGTAAAGGTAAGATTCATTTCACGGCTATACCAGGGAGAATGGCCAGGATGTGTAAATACAATTGTTTTAATGGGGACTAGGGCATTAAGGCTGAATCTGAGAGGGTGGTTGAACAAACAGTAGCTGCAGGAATGTTGTGGTGGACAGAAGACCCAAGGCTAGACATTTGGGGATTTGAGACTGCTGTTCTAAGTGAACTAGGGAACAGGTTTTTCTGTGGGCAGATACAGAATAAAGTAGGGTTTGGAAGCGAAAACAGGATGACAATGGAAAGGAAATGCAAGGAACTGAAGGGATGTTCTTATTTGATTTATAATAAGGGGATAGTGAGACCTTATGAGATGGCAAGGTCAAAAAATAGCTATTACTTATGGGTTTGGGAATTTACATGGAGATCAAGATAAGTCATGATAAGGAATTCAGGAAAGAGGAGATAATAAATTAAGGCAGAAGTCACAAACACCTCAGATGAGGGATGAAGCGTGAAAATATTTCATTAAGAGAATTGGTGCCTAATTAACTCACTCATGTATGCCATTCAAAGTCATGTATCTTTGATTTCAGTATGTAGAATGTAGAATGTTTCATGGTTATGAAGCACTTCTTTCAGCAAAATCTGATGGTTAGTGGCTTGAACTGACTCGAGTCAAAAAAAAACCCTCTGTGTCATTTGGCACACAATGCTGAGAGAGGAGGAATTTTCAGATTTATCCAAATAAGCTAAATTAGGCCAAAGTGATATTCCTGCTGCTGTTGCCTGTTGTCCCCACTTGACTCTAATTTTATGGACTTGATCTGAAATGTGTTCAAGTTGGGGAGCTTAAAATTCAGCTTTCTCCTCTTCCTGCAATGTGCAGAAACCCAAGCTGTCATTAGCTAATTATATCAGTTGATTTATTCCACCACCGCCAACCCCCCAGACCCCATTTTTAGCCATAATGATGCCTAACAGTATGGAGGTTTATTATTTTGTATATATTTAAACAAAGCTAAATAGCTTTTAGTTTTGTTTTTCCTGAGGTACTTAATCACTGAAAAGGGTAACAGAATAGATAGGCAGAATATGCTGGATTTGATTTAGGGAAGTTAACTGTCAGTTGTCTTTAGGCTGGGCTTGGTAAAGACTTATTTACTTGGCAGAGAGATTTCAGAACTACTATAAACTGGAATTTGATTCTTAATGCCAGAAAGGCTTTTTGAACTGGAATTCCTTTTAAGGTTTGGTATGTATCTGTGAAGTATAATCTAGCATAACACATTTTATTATGTATTTTTCTTTGTGATTTTTTTATGACTGACAGCTGTATTATATTAACATTAAACATAGTAAATCTCACAGCTGAATTTTCTTATACCAGCTAATTAAATTATGATGTACCTTTTGAGTATAAAATTAGGATGCACGTTCCACAGTGGTCCCCCAGCACACCCCATCATTACAGTTTGATATTGAAAGACCCAAAAACGATATGGTTAAATTAAGTAAAAGTCGCAGTATAGTGTTCTGAGTATACTGTGCGTGGCATGTGTTCCAAGTCTCTTGAACTTGGCTCTTGTACTTTATGATGTCAGCCTTGAAAAGGTTTCAGCCTGTGCATTGTCCTAATCCATTCATAGTGTTTACTGATTACGCTGCCATGAGTTGACTCCTCAAAAGGCAAGGTTTCATCAGCATTGTACGATCAGTTACTGTTCAGTTCAATTTTCAAATACATGCATAAGTGTGACCCAATTTTTCTTCAAGAAACTAGGTATTTTTAAAAGCAGATTTCAGTGAAATTTTATTTCATTGTTGAAGTTTTAACGTTTTGAAACCTGTTGTCAGCAACTAGAAACCGGGAATTGAATGAGTATATTTTTAATGTAGAAGAACCGCTCGTTCTCATTATATATTTTAAAAAGGCATTTAATTATCATCTTCCTTGGTTTCTGGTACAGTAATTTTCATGTATTAGCTGCTAAATCAGTTTGAAGGTAAAAGCATTGTATTTATGTTCTTGGTTGAATTTCTAGGAGAGAGTTTTGCAAATGTATGTTTGCAGCCACACTCAAAACACGTAATACACTCAATGATGCGATCTCTAAGAGGCACCTCAACCCATGAGTAGTTTTAAAATTAGTTGCAATACCTCATTAAATTTTTTTTCATTCACAGGATTGAGAGCATTGCTGGCCCAGGAAGGCCAACATTTATTGCCCATCCCTAATTGCCCAGAGGGCAGTTCAAGGATCATACACGTTGTTGTGGGTCTGGAGTCACATGTAGGCCAGACCAGGTAAGGATGGTGGTTTCCTTCCCTAAGGGACATTAGTGAGCCAGATGGGTTTTTCCCACCAATTAGCAATGGATTCATGATTATCATTAGGCTCTTAATTCCAGATTTTTATTTAATCCAAATTCCACCACCTACTATAGCAGGATTTGAACCCAGGTCCCCTGGGTCTCTAGATTAATAATTTAGTGATAATATCACTAGGCCATCGCCACTACCTGTTCTGTGCAATCTTGAGTCAAAATAGTGTAGTCAACTTTCCTCTAGGTGGCTCAGCATGCTGTTGAACGCAGGAATCCAGTCAGGACTCCGCCTCAGAGTAAGATTCTAATTTTTGTGGTGTTGTAATTACTTTTATTCATTCATGGGATATTTGCATTGCTAGCTGGGCCAGTATTTATTGCCCAACCAGAATTACTCAGAGAGCAGTTGAGAGTCAACCATATTACTGTAGGTCTGGAATCACGTGGGCCACACCAGGTAAGGATGGCAGATTTGTTTCTCTAAAAATCATGGGTTTTTGTGACAATCAGCATTGGTTACATGGTACCCTTTTATTCCGGAATTTTATTGAATTCAAAGTTCACCATCTGCCATGACGTCATGCAAACACATGTCCACAGAACATTAGTTGTAGGATTCTGGATTACTAGATCAGTGACTTTACCACTTCACCCTAAATAAGAAACACTCTGTCATTGATGTGACCGTGACAATGCTCCTGTACTCTAGATAGTCGGTTTGAAAACAAGGCTGTGGTTAAAGCATTATTCAAAATTAAATTTGAGTGGTTTGTGCGAACTCTTGAGAAGGGAAACTAGAGGAAGAAGACTTGTTCAAAACCAAAAGTAGGAGTAACTAACCCTGTTAGAAGACTTGTGCAAAGTCTTCACAAAACTCATGATTTAAGGATTGTCTAGATCAAATGATTTCTTGGGAAGACTTATCTGAAAAAAATATTCTGTTGAATCATCCCAGAAGTTCTGTATTCCATGACTAACTTCGGGACATTGAGAAAGAATATAGGTTGGTTAAATGTGCTAGTTCATTAACTTTCGGAAAAATGTAGTGGAAGTTGCAATTTTTAAATCTTCAATATTCGCTCAACCAAGATTCTCACTATATATTTGTCATCATTCAAGACGTGTATTTTGACATTTCACTAATTTACCGTTCTAGTGTTTTATTAAAATTAGACAGGAACATTTCTTTGATTTTGCTTATAGGATCATTGAATCCCTACAGTATGAAAGCAGGCCATTCAGACCACACAAATCCTCTGAAGAGCATCCCAGTCGGACCTACCTCCCCTACCTATCCCTGTAACCCTGCATTTCCTACTGCTAATCTATCTAGCCACCCATCCATGTAAACTATGGGCAATTTAGCTTGGCCAGTCCACGTAACCAGCACATCTTTCGGACTGTGGGAGGAAACTGGAGCATCTGGAGGAAACCCAGCAGATATAGGGAGAATGTGCAGACTCCACACAGATAGTTGGCCGAGGGTGGAATGGAACCTGGATCCCTGACGCTGTGAGGCAGCAATGCTAACCACTGAGCCACCTCTTTTAAATATTGGATAAGCTCTAAAATATACCTGACTACCTATTTAACTGACTTGCTAATGTTAATTAAAACTCATTTTATTTTGATTCTTTCTTGTTAGTTCATCTTGTAAAGTACTCAATTTGTTTCTTCACAATTAAAATAATAGAAAAATTCGATCTGGTAGGTTTAATTTGGCAACACCAAGTGCTGACTGGACATTTATGGCATGTTGCAAATCTAATTTTTAATAGATTGTATATATGCACCAAGTTTGCTGAAATATGTTCAAAAAAATTCAAACATTCTACAACTTTTTCGTATTTAAAGTGCAGTTTCTGATGCAGCCAATCCATCAGGATTATTTGTTGCTACTTGCTAACTGATTAAACACACAGCCCAAACAGTTATTTCTGTAAGAAAATCAGATGAAAGCTTCTGATGTGAGGGTGTGACTTGATTGTGAAATAACTCCTCATTAAACAGCAAAAGGTTGCTGATGTTGCCTGTATTACCAATTATATAAATATTCCATTATACCTCAGACTGAGAAAAATGAGTGCAGTAGAGTCAGCAAATTGCTTTATATTTTGCAAGCTATGTATAGGTAGTGCCAGGACACTTGAACATTTTGAAAATTAATTCATTCATTTTGTGCGAACATTTGTGGTATAAGCCTGTATTTTTACACGTTGAGCCAAATAACGCATGCTTTACTTTAATCCAGTTTTTATTAGGAGAAAAAGACAATTATTGTTCATGCCAACTAGCAGGATTTTCTAAGCAAATGATCAGAAATTAGGCCTTCTTCACTTACTCCCTTCTTCGAATCCACTCTTCCTGCATCACAGCTGATTCATTGGATTAGAAACCAAGTTTAATGCCTGTGTTTACTGTGTAATACAAGCCTCTCAATCTCATAAGACAAAAGTCCAGGAATTTGGTTTCATCATCATGAGTTGCTGCTTTTTCCAAACATAAGCTAATGTAGATTTACAAGTGAATTAGAAGTCTCTATTAATGGTCTGTTTAACCTTTTAACAGGTGTTGGGTGGTTTCAAAAACAGGAAGTGAAGTAAATACTCAGCAGCAACAAAAATTGCTGGAAAAACTTAGGTCTGACAACATCTGTTCCCTGGCGAAGATCTCTGTCTAGGGCTTGCTACAATGTTCCAACAAAGTTCAATGCAAGCTGAAAGAACACCTCATTTCCTGCTTGGGCCCCCTGCAGCCTCTGGACTCAATACTGCATTCAATAACTTTAGGGCTTGAGCACCTTCTTCCACGTCTTTACCTCAACCCCTACCCCAACGCTAGACCTTGGCATCACATGTGCTGCTACCACAAACAACCTGTAGTCAGACAATAATGGTCCACATTAGCAGCTATTCGTTCTCCCAGACTGACCTTTGCCTATTTATTTGTCTATCCAACTGTTTTTCTCTCCACCTGGGCTCCATCTCCACCTATCATTTACTCCTTACTCCTTCCCCCACCTCATCTTTAGTATATATACCAACCTTTTCCTTGCTGTAATCAGCTGTGAAGAAGAGTCACTGGAGCTGAAACATTAACTGTTTTCTCTTCACAGATATAGCTAGACCTGTTGCATTTTTCCACAAGTTTCTGTTTTTATTTCTGATTTCCAGCATCAGTTCTTTTTGATTTTTTTGTTTGTTTCGTGAAATATTCAGCAGGTCTGGCAACATTCGTGGAGAGAGGAACAGACTTGTGTTTCAAATTAAATTTGACTTTTCCTCTGGATTTTTCCATTGGACGCTATTATGCGGTGGGATAACCGAGAATGGTGGAGTTTGAAGTCAGCAAATATCTATTCCCATTTGATGTGCTACATAGGAATACCTAACTTGCTGTTGTGTGAGGAAGAGCTCTTTGCTTTCAGGGAGTACGTGATTTAAAAGTCAACTAAATATTTGGTATGCTGTTCGTAGTGTTGCCAAAATGTTTCCTCTTAAGTGAGTTTACAGTCCAGGAGTGCTTAGTTTGAGTTGTGCTTTCACAATGGTCATCAATTGAGGCAATTTGGGGCCTAAACAGATGATGATGAAAAGTGAAAGAAATTTGCATATCCCTGACCAAGCACGTGCACCACATGGGATAGTTTAGGTTATCCTGCAGCTGATTTTCTCAATCCCATCCTGTATTAATCTTGGTCTATACTGAGATTATATTTCATCTAAGTATTGTCGGTGCACTTGGAAGCAAAAACCAAATACGTGTGGAGGAATGCAGTTGAGGTATCAACAATATGGTTTGATTCTCACAACCAAAAACAGAACCTGCTGGTAGAGCTCAGCAGGTCTGGCAGTATCCGTGGAGAGAAATCAAGTTAATGTTTTGGGTTGAATGACCGTTCCTCAGAAGTTCTAAGCCAGACCTGCTGAGCTTTCCAGCAATTTCTGTTTTTGTTTCTGGTTTATAGTTTCCACAGTTCTTTTGGTTCTTATTTAGTTTGATTCTCAGGTGAGTTAAGAACAGATCATCCTACATTCTCAACTAATTAGCTACAAGCTGTCAATCGATGAAGATATTGAGTTCGTGAAAACAGCCTATTGTGGCATACATAATGACTGGTCTGATGTTCTTATGCAATACGAATGAGTGGTGGTGTTGCCAACCACGACGTACATATTTTCCAGAGGAGTCATTCTGAATGAGTGCAGTTCAGTTGACAGAATGCATGCTGTTCTTAATTTGTGTCTATTGGATCTGTTGCCAAGTGTGACTGCACAGCCTTGCTCAAAAGCAAGCTATGGAAACATTTGTTATTCTTGTGTGATGACATATTTGATTGCATTCTTCCTAATGGTTCACTGTGTCCGCGCAAGTAAAGACTACTAAAAGGACAAAAACTGCACAAAAAAAGTCCCATCGCACCCACTTTTATCTATGACTGCATAGCATGAATTAACCAAATGGTTGAGTGAATTACTACAGCAGGCTCAGTTATCGAAGCACGTAGTGAAGATTTCTTTTTATCTTTTGTGAAGTCTACATGTTGATAGCAATGCTTTGTCTATATGCTCGTTAGACATTGAGCTGAATTACAAATGAGCCATGAGTGGACTCCATTCCATCTTATGAACCTAAACTTAGCAACGTTTGCAGTCAAGTTCAATTTCAGTGACACCATGTTTGCACGAATAGGTGGTGTATCCATCGGATCCCCTTTAGATTCAATGTTCACTGAATAGTGTTTATTTTAAGCGGTTTCTTCTCAAGAAACACATTATTGATGGAGCAAGCTCTAACCTTCGATCCTATGTGTATTTCTGATGTCAAGCTGATGACCTCTGAAATCTGCAGCTATGCGTATGTATTTCTTGACACAACTTAATACAATACATTCCTTACTCAAATTTGATTTTCTTTCATTGACATACTGTTTGATAAATCCATGCCTAAGTTCTCCACTACTGTCTCCTGTAAGCCTGCCTTCATCTGTCATTATATATGTTGAGATTTATACAACTCCATGCACCTGAAAATTGGCTTTATCAGCAACCTTATAAATTGGGGGCCAAGTCAATTGTTTAACTTGGAGGCTTGGCACAGAAATAAAACACATCAAAGCTACCCTGAGGAGCCATGATATGGGCTTCCATGATTAATATCTCTTGAGGACTTGGATCGAAAGGTTTTAATAATTGGTTCATTTGGAATACTGAAGTAATAACTGGACTTGGTTTTTATTTAAAGGTCAGGGAAGGGACATTGTGGGATACTTACTTAAATGGAAGTTACAGACATAAACCAACTAATTTAACTTGTTTACTGTGTAAGTCTATAATTCTTTTATTCTTGCAAACTTCTGAATTCATGGCTGTCAGGAGGAGTTGTGGATATTTTGACATTGTTTGGAATTCAGTTGGGATGTGGTCTATAAAACTTCTCTTGAGGATCCTGTGCAAAATCTGAAAAGCTGAAACAGCTATGCACCCTCAAAAGGTTGGAGAAAACCTCCTTTCAGTTGGAACTATGTCTATAGAAATTGTAGAGACAATTTCATGTAGACTAGTCACTAAATGCATGTACAGGATACTAGCCTGAATGCCAATTGGAACATTTCATCCCACCACCTTATTTTCTTTAAGAACCAACAAGTATTTGGCCATTTTTTTCCCAAAGTTACTTTCTGCAGTGAATGTTTTTTTCCTTCAAAATACTTAATATTTACACTTTCACATGGCAGTCTTATAGGATGAGATGGGAAAATCAGAGTGGAATCTGACTCGTATGGAGTCAAAATGGGCATAGGCCATTTGGCTGGAAATGAGCTGCTTCCATGCTGTAGGTTCTAGGTGATGAACTGAAGCTTTATAGCTTCTGCCAGTTTGTAGAGAGCTGGAGCAAATAACCCAGCTAATTTGGCGTTGAGGGATTGCTGCACCACCAGGTTAGGTGTTAAACCGAGGCACTTCCGCCTCTTTATAGTGAATTGGAAAGAAATACCTGCAGTTTTCAATGAGTGTACTTGTCATTTCGTTTCCCTCAATGGCATCACAATAATAAATTAACTTACCATAAAAACCATTGCTGTTTTGTGACTTGGCTGTGGAGCATTCCCTGTTACATTGTAAATACAGTCAGTTTGGCCATGTAAAAGTATTTTTTGCTGTGAAGCATGTTGAAATGACTGAAGGATACAAGTGATGCAATTTCAATGTAATTTAATTCATGCCTGCTGTACTTATTCTTCTTTCTAGTTTCCTTTCTTGCTCTTTTCTCATTTCCAGACCCTTGTCCCTAGTTTTCATACAGTCATAGAGTTTTCCATATATATTTTAAGGCCAGAAATCTCTCAACACCAAGTTATAGTCCAACAGGTTTATTTGAAAACACAAGGTTTTGGAGCTTAGCCTCTTCATCAGGTGAAGTGAGGGATGTCTGTGTCGATATGCGCGATCTTCTTGGGGATCCTCTCCACTTTTTGAGCTGGCAGTTGGTGGTGTTGATGGTAGTCATGATGTGGAGGTGTCGGTGTTGGACTGACGTGGACAAGGTCAGAAATCTCATGACACCAAGTTCTAGTCCAACAGGTTCATTTGAAAACGCAAGCTTATCAGAGTGTAGCCCCTTCGTTAGTGAAGTGAACCTGATGAAGGGGCAGCGTTCTGAAAGCTTGGGTTTTCAAATAAACCTGTTAATCTATAACCTGGTGTCGTATGATTTCTGAACTTGTCCATCCCAGTCCAACACTGGTACCTCCACATCTTGTATATTTTTAATTTGATCAAGAAAATAGTATGCTTTTTATACTTGAATCATGTTTATAAATGAGTTTGCTTGCCAGAAATGTATCCGACATGAAAACCTGTTGTAAAAGCATACGTTACTAAGCAGGACAAAGAAGCTTTATGTGTTAAGTGGTTTCTACTTTAAAATCATAGGTCCCTGGCTGCCTTGAATATTCAGGATGTATTAAGTTCTTACTGGTTCATCAATATGAAATCTAAACGCCGGACACCCTAACAATAATTTTCAGGGCAACTTTAGTTAGCAGGCCGTAAATGGCTTCTTCCTACTTGGCAGATTGTTTCTTATTCATTATGGCTTTTTCTTTAAGCTTCAACTGCTTAAGGTTCAAGCAGCATTTCATAATATGGGATTTGTCCAAGGCTTTTGGAAGTTCACTTTTATATAAAGTATAATTTTCTAATAATACATTGGAGAGGTCATTCAAAGCTTTTCTCTCTTTCTGTTAAACACTGGAAAAACGTGCTTTTGTTTATAGCATCTGCATTGTTGAAGTTCTTCCTGCAGTCTTGCATATTCGTGTTTCTCCCCCATATTTCAAATTTGATTACTCTTTAGATTTATTTACTGTAGAACTTAATATATAGATTTCTTATGAATACAAATTAACTTGTTTAAAGGGACTTTGTTTGATCTCACTACCATTTTACTTTTTCCTCATTTTGAAAGTTTACATTTAGGAATTATGACCATGCCAAATAGTGTAATTTGAATTCACTTAAACTAATCTCATGGTGACCACAAAAGCAATGTTGATTGCCATAACAATTCATCTGCTTTACTAATGTTCTTAGAAAAGAAAATCTGCCATAATTACCTGGTCTGGCCTTGTAATAAGTACAGAAAGTGTTGACGAAACTTAGCAGGTTTGGCAGCATCTTTGGAAAGAGGGAAAGAGAAACAGAGTTAATGTTTCAAGTCTGATATGACTTTTCTATGGAACTTGAAGCCAGACCTGCTGAGTTCCTCCAGTACTTTGTTTTTATTTCACATTTCCAGTATCCACAATACTTTGCTTTTACTTCCCTCTGAGGTAGCCAGCAAACCAGTCAGTTATAGCAAACTGCTTCCAAGCCTGAAGAACAAATGAAGCTGGTCAGACCTTCCAACATTATCCCAGGCACTGGAAATGACAACAGCAAAACAGCCTTGTCAACCCTGCAAAGCCCTCTTTACTAACACCTGAGAGTTTTTGCCAAAAATTGGGAGAGCTGTCCCACAGATTAAGTGGCCAACAGCCTGATGGAGTATACTGACAGAATCCTGCTTTATAGACTGTGCCCTAGACACACCATCACTGTCCCTCAATATTTTCTTGCCCACTGATAGGACACATTAACTATGAGAAATGGGGTAGATTCAGAACAGATCTAGCAACTCCAAACAGAGCATCTGTGAAGAGCTGAGATAACAAGGTGTAGTGCTGGATGAACACAGCAGGCGAAGCAAGGCTCCTCTGATGCTGCTTGGCCTGATGTGTTCATCCAGCTCTACACCTTGTTATCTCAGATTCTCCAGCGTCTGCAGTTCCTGCTATCCATGAAGAGCTGCGGGTCAGTAGTAGCAGAATTGTATTCGACAACAGTGGGGAAAACTCAAAGGCCGGCATAGCCCTTGTTCTTTGATTACCTGCAAAGCAGAGGTTCAATGAAGTGTGCAGTGGACATCCCAGGAGCAACACCAGACATTCCTAAAAATGAGGTATTAGAATCGTGAAGCTTCATCACGGATACTTGCATGCCAAACTGCAGGATCAGCACGCAATAGACCGGGCTAAGCAATCTCACCACCAAAAGATCGCATCTAATCTCTGCAGTCATGGCACACCCAGTTAAGAATGGGAGTAGCCAGAAAATAACTAACATTTGTGGAGTATGTTGTCCATTTTTGCCTTCTGAGGCCTCAGCATCACTGATACCAGTTTTGAGCCAATTTGATTCACTCCATGTATTATCAAGGAATGTCTGAAGTATCGCACTGCATGATACTGCAAAGGCTATGGGCCCTGATAATATTCTCGAAGTAGTATTAAAGACTTGTGTCCCATAACTAGCCATATCCTTAGCTAAACTGCTGCAGTATAATTCCAGTGCTGGTATTGACAGCAATGTGGAACATTCACCAGGTATGCCCTGTGCACAAAATGCAGGACAAATCTGGAAATTACTGCCCTATCCATCTGGCAATTATCAACAATGGAAAGGTATGTCAGCACTTGCTCATAAATAAGCTATTTACGGACATCAGTTTGGGTTTTGTGAGGGCCACACAGCTCCTGACCTCATTTGAGCTTTGATTCAAACATGGACAAGAGATCTGAATTCCAGAGGTGAATTGAGCATGACTGCTCTTGACATCAAGACGGCATTTGACTGAGTGTGGCATCAAAGAGCCTAGCAAAACTGGTGTCAAAGGAAATCGGAAGCAGAAGTCTCTAGTTTTTGGAGTCCTATTCATCACAAAAGGAAGATGACTGTAGTTGTTAGTGGTTAATCAGTTTAATCCCAGGGCATCTCTGCAGAACTTCAGCAGAATAGTGTCCTAAACCCAAACATCTTGAGCAGCTTTATCATTGCCTACCCTCCATCAGAGCGTCAGAAGTGGGGCTATTCCACTCATTGTACAATGCTAGCAGCATTCACAAATACTGAAGCAACTATCTCCATTTGTGGAAAGACATAGACTACATTCAGGGTGCTGATAATTGACAAGTAGCATTCATGCACACAAGTGCCAGGCAATGACATCTCAAACACAAGAATTTAACCATCTTCCCACAATGTTTTATATTAGTATTATCTTTGAATCATTAACTGGCAACATTGAGCCTTTTCACAAACCAAAAATTGAACTCTGCCGGCCATGTAAATACTATAGTGAAAGGGGCAGGTCAGAAGCTAGGAATTTGGTGATCAATAACTTCCTTCTGACTCCCTAAGCCTGTCAGCCATCTACAAGGTACAAGGTGGCTATGTGATGGTATAAACTGCATACTTACTTTCATTCAAAAAGCATTGAGCAATTATTTGAAACAATGTGCAGGACTACGGAAAAAAGAAGTTTAACATGAAGTGAAAATGCTTAAATGGCTAAATGGCCTTCTTTTGAACAGCATCAATTCTGGATAATTCTAATTCTGGACACAGTTCCAGCAATTGTCAAGAGTCTCAACACAATTCAGAACAAAGTAGCCATTTTGGCTGGCACACCATCCAACACTTACAAAATCCACTCCCTCCACTACTGATGCATAGTGGCAGCAATGTGTGTCATCTACAAGATGCAGTACAGAAACTCGCCGAGGCTGCTTTGATAGCATCTTCAAAACCCTCGACAAGGGCAACAAATGCATGAGAATACCACTACCTCTGCAAGTTCCTGTCCAAGCTACTCACCATCCTGACTTGGAAATATATCATCATTACTTCACAGTCACTGAGTCAAAATTCGGTGCTCGTAATGCTGCTTTCTGGAATTTGCTTAAAAACTTGAGCCTTGTAATCTGTGTTTTCCCTTATTATTGCATGGAAAATGAGTTATAACAGTTTTGCTGTGTTCGTCAAATAGAGCAATATTGCTATAAAATGTTATGGGATTAAGTTGATATTCAAAAAAATAGAACTTCTGAGGAGAAGAATACTAAAATACATAACCTAATTAGGTTTAATTAATATTAATTGCATTGAGTATGATTAATACTCAAAAGGAGCTTATAATTCATAAAGGTCACATTTTGAGCAGAATATCACTATAAAATGAAACTGAATGTAAAGAGGGATGTTGCAAAATTAATTGATTCAGAATCAGAACTCCAGTTTTTAACCAAGAGAAAAGTTGTTACGCAGTATGTACTGACTTGTATTTGAAGAATGCCATAATTTCTGAAACGTTATGAAATTTGGTTTACTGATGTCTTTGTTATTTTTTCATTTTTCAAATGAAACTTTAAACCAAAATTTCTACCTTCTTTTTCCAATTTGATCTTGAGGATCCAGTAGTACTTTAAGAAGAGCAGGAGTTCTGGTGTCCTGATATGTGTTCTTCTCGTAACAACTGGTGTCCGAAATGGATGAAGTGTTTGTTTGTTTCAGTGCTCCTTATTGTATCTTGTAGCATGCAAAATAACTGTTGCATTGCATCTTGCATACAATCTCTTGAATATATGGAATGTTTCAAGTTCATAGAATCTCAGAATCCCTATAGTGTGGATGGAGGCCATTTAGCCCATCGAGTCCATACTGACCCTCCAAAGATAATCCACCTAGCCTGCACATCCCTTCATACTATGGGCAATTTAGCCTTGCCAATACTGCTAACCTTGCACGTCTTTGGACTCTTGGAAACCGGAGACCCATGCAGACACAGGGAAAATGTGCAAACTTCACACAGACAGTCGCCAGAGATTGGAATTGAACCAGGATCCCTGGCGCTGAGAGGCAGCAGTGCTAACCACTGAGCCACTGTGTTATTTTTGTTATTTCGAGTTTGTTTTATGAGATGTAGGTGTCATTGGCAGGGTCAGTATACGTGCACTTGTGGCGCCTAGGCACATAAGGCTATGGGCCAAGTGCTGGAAAATGGGATTGGAATAATTAGTCGAGGTTTTACCAACAAAGATGCAATGGGCTGAAGGGTCTTTTTATAAACTGTAGATCTCTGATTTTGTGAGTGGCTTGCAGGCGAATTTGCAGATGGTGGTGTTTCAAGATATCTGCTGCCCTTGACCTTCTGGATGGAAGTGGTCATTTTTGAAGATGCTGTCTAAGGGGCCTTGGTGAATTTCCGCAGTACAAGTTGTAGATAGTACACACTTATGCTGCTGTGTATTGGTGATGGAAGGAGCTAATGCTTGAGGATGTGGCATCAAACAAGAGGGCTGTTGTGTCCTGCACGATAAGCTTCTTGAGTGTTGTTGGAGTGGCATGTGGGGAGTATTTCGTCACCCTCATAACATAAGCCTGGTTGATGGTGGACAGGCTTTGGGGAGTCTGGAAGTTAGTTCCTCACTGCATGCTTCCTAGCATCTGATTTGCTGTTGTAGCCACAAGATTGTTATGGCTAGGCCAGCTCAAATTATGATCAGTAGTATGGCCCCGGATTATTGTTAATCTGAGATTCAGTGATGGTAATGTCAAAGGGCGATGGCTAGATTTTCTTGTTGAAGATAGTCAATGGTTGGCATCTATGTGGTATGCAAGTCTGGACATCGTCCAGGTCTTATTGAATTCAGACACAGACTGCTTCAGTATCTGAGGAGTTATGAATGGTACTGAATTTTGCGCAGCCATCAGCAAACATCCCCGCTTCTGACCTTGTGATGGAGGGAAGGTCATTGATGAAACAATTGAAAGAACATACCCTGAGGAACTCAGACACCCTGGAGCTCAGATGACTGACCACCAGCAACCACCATCTTCCTTTGTGCCAGGGATCACTCCAACCAGTGGAGAATTTTCCTCCTGATTTCCATTGACTCTTAATCTTGTTAGGCCTGCTTGATGCCATGCTGTGTCAAGTGCGCATTGTCATCGGTGGCTGTCACTCTCACCTCACCTCTGGAATTCAGCTCTTTGTCCATGTTTGAGTAAAGGCTATAATGAGATCAGGAGCTGAGTGGCCCTGGTGAAATCCAAACTAACTGCCAGTGAACAGGTTATTGCTGAGCAAGTACTGCTTGATGACCCCTTCCATCGCTTTGCTGAAGGTCAAGAGTAGACTGGTGCAGGAATTGGCCACATTTGATTTGTCCTACTTTTTCTGTGCAGGACCTATCTGGGCAGTTTTCCACATTGACAGGTAGATGCCAGTGTTGTAACTGCATTGGAGCACAAGTCTTCAGTATAGCTGTGAGAATCTTCTCAGGCCTCAGTTTTTACAATATCGAGTGCCTCCAGCCATTTCTCTTTATCATGTGGAGTGAATTGAATTGGCTGATGACTGGGATCTTTGATGCTAGGGATCTCCAGACGATACCGAGATGGATCATGCCCTTGGCACTTTTGGCTGAAGGTTGTTGCAAATGCTTCAACTTTATTTACCGTACTGATGTGCTTGGCTATCCCATTATTGACGATGGTGATAGTGGTGGAACCTAATCTCAGGAAGAACTGCGTGGTGATTACTTCTACTGATACTATTATAGACAGATGCTTCTTTGTCAGGCAGACTGGTGATGGTGAAGTCAAGTATATACTTTCCTCATGATGGACCCTTCAACAGCTCTGTCCTTTAGAATTCAGTCAGTTAATGGTGTTGCTAAATGAGTCTTGGTGTTAGCTTAAGTCCCTCATCCAGAGTACATTCTATACCCTTGGTACCCTCAGTTGTTCCTCCAAGTAAAGTTCAACATGGAAGAGTATTGATTTATTAGATGAGGGGGCAGGATGTGGTGATCAGGAGGAAGTTTCCCTGGCCGTATTTGACCTGATGCCATGAGACTTCATAGGTTTCAGTCAATCTTGAGGACTCTGTGAACCTGCTCCCGCTGTGTCGCCACCTCTGCTGGTTGTGGAACAGGACGTTACCGAGGATGTTCATAGCGTTAGGTACGATTCCAAGAATATGACTGTGTGTCAGGCTGTTATTTGGCTAGACTGTTTGATAGTTCTCCCAATTTTAGTAGTATCCCCCAGCTGTATCCCAGATTTATTAATTGACTTTAGATGTCACCAACTGCTACCATGTCCCCAGACTATTAGTCTGGGTCTCTCGGTTACTATTTGAGTGACATTAGCACTGCACCACCATCTTCCTTCACTGGTCAGTATAAGAGAAGCTGACGTTGAGCTGTAAAGGGACAGATTAGAAAAGATCGATCAAAGAGAGAGGTTTCAAACCATTTGTAAAGGTAGTTATGGGGCAAGGAATTTGGCAGTTGAATATAGACATGGCACACATTGCCTAAAGTATGGAGCTAAAGCAGGTAACAAAAACAACTTGTATAGCACCTTTATTGAAATGAAGTACTCGAGGACTTTACAGAAGGATTAAATTCTTTAGTCAATTGTAATATCTTACAGCATGCCTTTTTAAAGACCGTCCTTTTCAGTGTCACTTTCAAATATCTATCAGTGAACTGACAGCTCTTTTTTTTTTAAAACAAGCCGACAGCTTGGTCTCTGTCTTCAAATGACTTTAAGTATCAATGGTAATACTAATCAGAAATATCCAGAGCAGTAACGTTGACCTTGCTCACATCCTGTTATTTATTAACTTCCCATGGTGACTTTCCGTTAATCAGCATTACCTGGCAGCACCTGTTCCAGGTGCAAATTTTATTGTATGACACACTGAAGTATTTAGCATGCCAGAGCTGGTGAACAGAGGGCTTTGAGAGGTAAGGGAAGAATATTAAAAGATATTTTAGAGCTAGGACAATGTGGGTCCATTGAAGAACTGAAGATTAGGATGAGGATTTTACCTTTAATGTGTCAAATACAGGGAGCACTGTACAATAAAGAGGGCAGCTTGGATGGTGGACTGGCTTGCTGTGGGATGCAATCCACCCAGTAGAGTGTAGACAAGTTTGGAGTTGATGTAGGTTGAAGGATTAGGTTAAGAATGACTATGTGTTGGATCTTGATGTCCAGGAGGCTTGCTGCAGCAGTTGGGGATCTGAGATAAGAAGCGGAGGTGGAAATAAATAGAGGCTTAAATAACAACTCTACTTCAAAGTTTACTTTTTAAAGTGCGTTGAAACGTTCAAGTGTGAGAAAGTCTACATCGTTATCATTTTTAACAATATTTATGGTTATAACTGTGTACCTTCAAAATCACGGTTCATTACCACACTCAGTTTAGCTGCTACTACTGATATTAGTTTTATATGATGGGGAACATTTTTTTGTTACAATGAAGATTACAATCTGTTTCTTCTGTTTGCGGGATATTGGTGTTGTTGACTAGGTCATCATTTATTGATAGTTCCCTCATTGCCCTGCAGACGGTGGTGGTGAGCTACCTTTCTGAAGCATTGCAATCTTTTGGGTGTAGGTATACCCAATGCCCTGTTAGGGAGTGATGTTATACTAATACAAATGCTGCATTAATATTAAGGACAGTCATTCTCACCAATGACTGGAGTTCAGCTGTTCATCCATGGCTCAAGGCCATAAGAGATCAGAAAATGAGTGGCCCTGGCAGAACCCAAACTTATTATCAGTGAGCAGGTTATTCCTTGATTCAGTCCTGAAGAAGGAAAAACCTGAAACGTTGACTGCTCCTTTCCTCCAGATGCTGCCTGGCTTGCTGTGTTCTTCCAGCCTCCTGTTTGTCTACCTTGGATTCCAGCATCTGCAGTATTTTTGCCTCTGTTCCTTAATTTTAATTGGCTTATTGTTTTGAGGCTGATTCAGTCTCCTAAATTTTTTCCTCATTTCTCCTTCCTTCATTATTTCTATATCATGCATTGGACCCAGAAGGGATACGGGTGTACCTTCACCAGATTGCCTCCTGCTGTCTTCGTGATGCATGAGTGTAAGCCTCCCATTATTTTGCTCAAGTGACATTTTCATATTAAAAATTCAATAATATGTATTAGTGAACTCTTTATCCATGGGGGGGACACAGCCAAGCTGCTGTCGCCTACACTGCTTAAGATGCTTCCTACTTTTGTGTCATCAGCAAATTTGGAAATGTGGCTTTCTGTTTTATTATCAAAGCAGTGAATAAATATGGTGAATAGCTAAAAACCCAGCACAGATACTTGGGGTGCATGATTTCTTGCATCCTGCCAAGTTCCTACCCATTACCTACCTTGTCTGTTTCATGCTGCTGAACCAATTTCTTAACTAGGTCTAAAAATTTGGCTTCAGTTCCTTGGGTTTCAGCTTTATCTGATGGTCTCTTAAGAAGGACTTTACTGAAAACCTCCTCAAACTCTATATGAGAGACATCCATAGTCAGAACTTTGTTCACAACTTTAGTCACCTCTTCAAAAAATCAATCATGCTACTTTTTGGACATCTGTATTGGCTGGCTCTGTTAAAGAAATTGTAGAGAAAATGAATAGATACCTAATTCATTAGGTATTGGAACAAATAAAATTGGTGCAAAGCCAAGAGCCATTTAATGTAAACTAATTGATTTGCATTAACTTCCCTTTATGTTTTGAGTTATGACAGCTGATTGCTGAAGTAAAATAATTTATCATAACTTAGGCCTGGCAGTAACTGCTATACTGTTGTTTTTTTCTCCTTTTTTGCATTTCATTGGATCTCCTTTTCTGTCTTGTATCTGCATATTAATATTTTCATGCACGTAAACCATATAGGATTTCTCAATGCAAAAATTACAGATGTATTGTCTACTTTGCTGGTTATATCCCAGTTTTGATTTGTTGATTAATCTGGTTGATTTTGTAGATATTTTGTCTAAGCATGCTGATTTTAACTTTATTTATACTGTTCTGCTAAAAAGGTGATTTTTGTTGAACGGTCTCTTTCGGCCAGTTGCTGAAGTGATCCCTCTTCTTTGCAATGAATCCTTTTAAACTTACAGCCCTGGATTTGACTCTTTGGCAATCATTCTGTTATCTGTTGTTTGAGAATATTCAATCAAAAATGTTGCGCTGATGATTCCAATTTGTCTTCTGTAGAAGATTCACCTAACCCCACCCCCATAGCTCTCCATCACACGTTATATTCAGCCAATTTCAATCACTTCACATGAGATTCAAAAATGATTGACTGCACTTGATTCAGTATTGGTTATGAGCCCTGATAACGTTGCAGCTATAGTTTTGAGGATCTGTACATCAGAATGAGGTTCTCCTTTAGCCAAGCTGTTCTAATGTACTTGTGTCACCCTTTAGATGAGGTAGTTCCTACTCATAAAGCAGGATAGATCTAATGTAGGCAGTTATCATCTTATCAGGTCAGGCTTCTCCAAGACATCAATATCGTGACACAAGGAGATAAGACTCGTACTATTCGATACCAACTTGTCAATGCTTTAATTTGGTTTGACCGTAGTTCCAGATCACGCTATATCCATGCTGTAAACATGGAAGCAAGCAAAATGCTGGCCATGCAGCCATGAGTGATGCAAAGGAAGATAATTGTGGTTATCAAAGATTAGTGGTCATAGCTTTAGTATTTTTCAGCAGCAGTTCCTCTGGGAGGTCTCGTCAGCCAAATCATTTTCTAGTGCTGCATCAGTAAACTTTCCTCTCTTAGACAGAAGGCACAGACAGCATGAATTTACTAGGATTCAGCCTGCTGTGGCCAAGTATAAACATGAAAATTTGGGAAGGTTTTTGTTGGAACAGAGAAGTTAGGAGAAGATTTGATAGTTGTTTCAAATTATTCCAGGAAGAAACAGTACATAAAAATGGAGTGGATCCAGTGGGTTTTTGCATTTTTGATCCAATATGTTCAGAGCATGGATATGGTGTGATCCTAGAGCTAGGTCGACACCAAATTTAAAGCATTGATAAGTTGATATTGTCGAATAGTATGACTTGTGTCTCCTTGGTGTTATTTATATCTTCAGCAACTGTTTTAGCATGCTGAATTTTCTAAGCATTGAGCCATGCTTCCTTTACGTGAAAGAACGGAGCTTCACATTTGAGAGATCTGCTCAGGGCTGTCTCAGAATTGTGGAGCTATACTTCAGTTCAGAGAGTGATTTCATAGTTCAGAGCTGTTGGGGAAGGCAAACATATATGCCTCCTTTTCAGCTGCCATGTTGTGAAATTTGAAGGTCCTGACTTTGAGGTCAGAGGTTAGGGTGTCAGATAGATATGGGGATAGAAAGTCAGGCGAGTAGAGTGCCAGGGCTCTGATGCAACAGAGTAGGGTATAGGGCGCCAGCTGTGGAGTGGATGTGGAGCCAGGGGTAGAATGTTGGACCAGTATGGGGTAGGATGCCAAGTTAGTTGGGTGCAAAATGGCAAACTAATTGATGCAATGTTTCAGTTCTGAGGAAGGGTCACTGGACCTGAAACGTTAACTCTGTTTTTTCCTTCACAGATGCTGCCAGATCTGCTGAGCTTTTCCAGCAACTTTGTTTTTGTTCCTGATTTACAGCATCCGCAGTTCTTTCAGTTATTATTTAATGTTTCGGGTAAGTCGGGGTGGATGGGAGGAAGAGGGCCTAGCAAGAGGGAAGGGTTGGGTCTGTAAGAAGTGGATGTCAGGTGGGTTGAATGTGACAGTAATGGATTGGGTTCAAGTGAATAGGGGTTGTTGGATTTAGTATGGTTGGTGATGGGATTGAGGAATCAGAGTCAGGTGTAAAAGGAGTGGGGGAGATCCAGCATGGGGGCATTTCCTGTGTAACTACTTAATTTCATTGGAACCTTTCAAAGCCTGCAACCTAAGTAGAAAAACTTAGAGAATTCAAGGACTTAAGGGATTGCCCAGTGGAACTTTCAGATTCCCAGGCATTTCCTTCAGAGTCTGCTCTGTGGAGATTCTGCAGGGTTCCGATGTCTAACTCTGACCTATCTTAGAAATTATTATCTGGCAAGTGGAAAATATGGGCCATTATGCCAGAAGTGATGGGCATCATCCTGGGATTCACTGTACTACGATATACATAACAGCAAGCTGAAACTGTGATTTTAAAATCATTTTGAATAAAAGCTTATGGAGTGCATGAAGGTTAGGGCCTGGTTCTATCCTTTACCACCTGGCTCTCCGAGTTAGCACGTTTCATTCCATAATCATGCATAACTGTAAGGTTCAATGTTAGTTTTTCATTTAAAACCAAAGGAACTGCGGATGCTGAAATCAGAAACTGAAGCAGAAGTTGCTGGAAAAGCTCAGCAGGTCTGGCAGCATCTGTGAAGAGAAATCTAAGTTAACGTTTCGGGTCCGGTGACCCTTCATCAGAACTGGACTCAAAACGTTAACTTTGATTTTTCTTAACACATGCTGCCAGACCTACTGAGCTTTTTCAGCAACTTCTGTTTTGTTTTTGTTTTTTCATTTGTTTACTGATGAGAGACCCATGGGCAAGGCCAGCTCATCTGAAATTGTCCTTGAAAAGGTGAGCAGGTACATTTAAACTATGGCAGTTCCAATTGCCCATAGAGGTGTTAGGGAGGAAATCCAAATTTTAACAATAACACTGAGAACCTTCAGTTGGTTGGGTCCTCCTTTATCTGCTGCCCTCCTTTAACTTAGTAAAGGTGCACAGTGTTGTCACATAGTCTTGGTGCATTATTAAAGTGCATTTGTAGGTGGTGTAAACAGCTGTCACTTTGTACTGCTGGTGGAGGGAATGAATGTTTAAGGTGGTAGATGGGTGAGTTTCCTTGTCTTGGATATTGTCCAGCTTCTTGAGCATTGTTAGAATGCATTCATTGATACAAGTTGAGAGTATTCTATCACTCTCCTGATTTCTACCAATTAGATTTAGGATAGGCTTTTTGGGTGTCAGAAGGTGAGTTACTTGCTACAGAATTCCAAACCTCTGCCTTGTTTATATGGCTGCTTCATAGAACCCCTACAGTGTGGAAACAGGCCTTTCGGCCCAACGGGTGTTCACTGACCAAACCTCCAAAGAGCAACCCAGCGAGACCCATCCCCTACCATATCCCTGTAACTGTGCTTTTTCCATGGCCAATCTACCTAACCTGCACATCTTCGGTCTGTGGGAGGAACCTGGAGTACCACGCAGACACGTGGAGAATGTGCAAACTCCACACAGTCAGTCGCCTGAGGGCAGAATTGAACTGGGGTCCCTGGTGCTGTAAGGCAGCAGTGCTAACCACTAAGCCACCATTTCAGGTCACTGGTATCCCTCAGCATATTGTTGGTAATGGACTCAGTGGTAGAAATGTGGATGAACACACAGAGGAGGTGCTGTGATTTGGTCTTGTTGGAGATGAGCATTGTCTGGCAATTGTGTGGTATGTCTGTTACTCGTTAGTCACAAGTGTTACTGTTGTCCAGAATTTGCAGCATGTGAACTCTAACTTCTCGGATGTCTGAGTAGTTGTGAATATGCTAAGATGATTAACCACCAACAAAACAACCATCTTCCTTTCATGCAGGTATGACTTCAACCAGTGGAAAGTTCATTAACTGCGATTTTGCTAGGGATCCTTGATCCTACACTTGGTCAAGTGGTGCCTTGCGGTCAACAGTAGTCATGCTCATATTACCTTTTGGATATCAGCTGTTGTGTTCATGGTTGAACAGGATTTAATGAGGCCATGAGCTAAGTGGCCCATGTGGTACCCAAATTGAGTATCACTGAACATGTAATTGCTACAGCACTGTCAATGACACCTTCCATCACTTTGATGATTGAGAGTAGACTGGGGTGGTAATAGGCCAGAGGCATGTTTGTCTGCCTTCCTGTTGAAAAGGCATACCTTGACAATTTTTCTCATCAAGGGGTAGGTGCCAGTGCTATACCTTTACTGGAGCAACTAGTCTAAAGCATGCATCTGATTTTGATGCACAAGCCATCAGTACAAATGGATTGTAGTGGTTTAAAAAGGCAGCGCATCGCTGCCACCTCAACTAGGGTTGAACAATAAATGCTCGCTCAGCCAGCAGTGCCCACAACCAATGATGGAATTTTTTTATTTAAAAAAAGCGCTACAGCTAGGATGCTGTCAGAGCTCCTAGCGTTTCCCATATCTGGTGCCATCAGCAGTTTTTTGATAGCGTGCATTATGAATCTATTGGATGAAGACTGGCATCTGTGATGCTGGGGACTTTGCAGTAGCCGAGGTCGATCGCCCACTCAGCACTTTGGCTGAAGATTATTGTAAATGGGCCTGCATTGTCTTTTGCACAGCTGTGCTAGGCTCTCAACTCATTGCTGATGGAGATATTTACTGAGCTGGTTAATTGTCCAGTGGCATTCAAGGCTGGATGTAGCGGGACTGAGGGGCTTTGATTTTATCTATTGGTTGTGAGATTGCCTAGCTATGCCGACAGCATGTTGCTTCTACTGTCTAACTCTATATCGTAACACAACCAAGTTGCTGTCTTAATTTTAGATAACCCTGTTGCTGCTATGTAGGATGTTTTAGGACAGACAGGAAGAAAGTTGTTGCTGAAAGAGTTGAGAATTGTAGAATGCACTACTAAACTGTCTAGTAATTAAGCAACATTTAGAATAAATTAGATAGTCCTTTGAAGGAAAGGCACTCTGAGGCAGAACTCTATTCATGTAGATGATAAACATTAACATCAAGTTGAATAAAAGCAAAATACTTTGGATGCTGGAAATCTGAAGCAAACTTGAGTGCTGAAGAAACCTAGGAGGTCTGGCAGCATCTGTGGACATAGAGGTAGGTAACGTTTTGTTAACGAATCAATAGAATATAAAACTGTACAGCACAGGAATGTGCCCTTTGGCCCACAGTATTGTGCTGAGCATCATGCCAAATTAAACTAATCCCTTCTGCCTGCCATTGGTCCATATCCCTCCACTCCTTGCATTATTTTGTGCTTATCTAAGAGCCCCTTAAGTGCCCTTATTTTATCTGTCTCCACCACCATCCCTGGCAATGCATTCCAGACTCCTCCTCCTCCACTGTGTAAGAAAAAAAACTTGCCCCTTACATCTCGTTTGCACTTCCCCCTCTCACCTTAAAAGCATGCCCCTTAGTATTAGACATTTCAACTCTGGGGGGGAGAAAGGTTCTGGCCATCAACAATATCTATGCATCTCATAATTTTATAGACTTCTATCAAGTCTCCTCTCAGCCTCTGCTGCTCCAGAGAAAACAACCCGAGTTTTTCAAACCTCTCCTTATAGCTCATACCCTCTAAACCAGGCAGGATCCTGGTGAACCTCTTCTGCACCCTCTCCAAAGCCTCCACATCCTTTCTGTAATGTGGCGACCAGAATTGAAAGCAATACATTTAATTGTGGTCTAACCAAAGTCTTATAAAACTGCAACATGACATCCTGACTCTGGTACTTAATTCCCCAACCAATAAAGGCAAGCATGTCAAATACCTTTTTATCCTCTATCTATATGTGTGTCCCAAGATCCCTCTGTGCATCAATGTTGTTCAGGGTCCTGCCATTAAACGTATTATTTTCTTTAACATTTGATCACCCAAAGTGCAGCACCTCCCACTTAGCCAGATTAAACTCCATCTACCATCTCTCTGCCCATACCGGCAACTGATCTATATCCCGCTGTATCCTTTGACAACCTTCTATGCTATCCACTACTCCATTGACCTTTTATCATCTGCAAACTTACTAACGCATCCGTCTACATTTTCATCCAAGTCATTTATATAAATCACAAACAGCAGAGGTCCCAGTATGAATCCCTGTGGACCACCACTAGTCGAGCACCTCCAGGCAGAAAAATACCCTTCCACCACGACCCTCTGCCTTCTTTGGACAAGCCAGTTCTGAATCCACGTGGCCAAGTCACCATGGATTCCATGCGTTTTAATCTTCTGGATGAGCCTACCATGAGGAAACCTGTTGAAAGCCTTACGGAAATCCATGTGGATAGCATCCACTGCTGTACCCTCATCGTTCATCTTCGTCACCTCCTTGAAAGATTCAATCAAGTTAGTAAGACATGACCTGTCCCACACACAGCCAATATTTTATTAAAGAGTTTATGTTTTGAGTCCATTATGTCTTTGTCTGAATTTATAAGTATATCCTTCAGAGTTCTGAATAAGACTTCTACTGTACTGCAATGTTGAATTTCTGTCTGCCTGACCTGCTGAGTTTCTTCAGCAATCTGTGTTTATAACCAAACAGTTGTTGAATTTAATGGCCTGTTTCACATCATTATTTCTGTGAAATTCAATAAAATCAGTCATGTGGAAGTAGATCTGGCCTCTGAAAATTCTGTAGTGTCCAACTCCTTTCATGATCCCTCTGGAAACAACCTACAGATGTATCTGAATAACATCCAAACCTGGGCAGTCAAGCAATAAGAAGCATGTGCACCACAAAGTTACCATGTATGGACCATCTTGAATAAAAGAAAAAAGAACTATCACTTCGACAGCATAATATCTACATTATTTGCAGAATCACTAGCTACCTTGGCCTGACTCTCTGGAACACTTATTTAAATTGTTCTGGCTGTCTTAATTTTACAACCATTAAGATTTTAAATTGGCTTTCATTGTAATAAATATAATAACTGTCCTTCTTCATGATTGGACTTGGGGTATATTTGTATATCAAAGGAGACTTATAAATACATATTGGGTTAATAATTCCATTAAGAACCAAACTCAAAACAACAAATATGGAAAGAACTGGAAGAAGAAGGAAGCGTATGATAATGGGTTTGATGATAACATAAGAGAACTTGAGTCTTTCATAAACGTATCAACTCTAAAAGGATAGTGAAAAGATAGTTGTTGACTAGAAGGAGATTTAGGGGGAGTGGAAATGGCTACTATACTTTATATCTCTCCTCATTAAAGAAGAATGGAGAGGACTGCAGCCTTGGGCAGAACAGTTGCCATACGAAGCTGTGATGTATCCAGATAGGATTCTTTCTATGGTGCATCTATGAAAGTTGCTAAGACTCATTGTGGACATGCCCAATCTCCTTAGCCTTCTGAGGAAGTAATGGTGTTGGTGTGCTTTCTTGACTGTAGCATTGATGTCAGTGGACCGAAACAAAAGCAGAAATTGCTGGAAAAGCTCATCAGGTCTGGCAGCATCTATGGAGAGAAATCAGTTAACATTTCAGGTTGAGTTTAAATATTAGATTCCTGTCAAAAGAAAAGGGAGGTAGAAAAAACCAACAATTACAACTTGACCTAATGGTGTGGAATCTTTTGGATACATTATTGACGCTTGCAGAAATATAGGATAGTCGGTGAAATCAAGAATGCCTTTTTTTTTGAAAGGCAAATTCTGTTTGTGGAACTTGATCAAATTCTTTGTCAAAGTAATGGAGGGAGTTGATCAGGGCTATACATTAATAGTGTGTGCTTGATTTTCAAAAAACTCCTGATAGAGTACCAAATGAAACACATGAAATTTGGGAGGAATGATAATGTGGACTCAAAATTAACTCTAGGATAGAAGCAGAGACAAGTAATGAATGGTTACTTTTCAACTGAGAGAAAACATTTGATTGTGTCCTCAGGGATGAGGATTGGGACATCTGGTCTTCAATACATATTGTTGCCATGAATGTGAATCTTCATGGCATCATTTTAAAGTTTTCAGATAACAAAACTTAGAAATGTAATAAACAATGAGGAAGTTAGTAACAAATTTCAGGAGGACAATGACTGATGAAATTAACAAGCAGATTAAATTTAGTGCAGAAATATTTGAAGTGAATTGTTTTGCTGGGCAGAATGGAGAGGCAGCATAAAGCTAACTTCTGTAATTTTAAAAGGCAGTGCAGGAATACAAATATTTGAAGTTGTGCATACTCTAGTTTGTGAAGGTGGCAAGAGCAGTTGAAAATGCTGTTGAAAAGGCTTAAGGATCCCAGTCTATATGAGTAGTGACATAACATCAAAAAACAAAGAAACTATGCTATGCCATGCTGTATGTTATGTATAATGGTCCCCACTTCTACAACTGGATCCTTGACTTCCTGACCTGCAGGCCGCAATCAGTAAGGAAAGGTGACTACACCACCTCCACAATAATCCTCAACACCTGTGCTCTGCAAGGCTGTGTACTCAGCCTCTTACCATACTCCTTATACACGTGTGGCCAAATTCAGCTCTAACTCCATTCACTAATTTGCTCATGACACTGCCACAATGGGTCAGATCTCAAACAATGATGAGAAAGAGAGTACAGGAAGTAGATCGACAGTCCAGCGGCATGGTGTAAAGAAAACAATTTCTTCTCTTATTGACCAGCTCCTTTGTTTTGCTGACATCAACTTGAGAAAGCAGAGTGGATGACATGTCCCTGTCTGTATCAATGTTGTTGAGTTGGAGGTGGTCAAGAGCTTCAAGTTCTTAGAAGTATATGTCACCAACGATCTATCCTGGGCCATTGACGTCAATGCTACACTCGAGAAAGCACACCAACATTTTCACTTCCTCAGAAGGCTAAGGAGATTGGGCATGTCCGCAATGAGTCATAGCACTTTTTATAGATGCACCATAAGAAAGCATCCTATCTGGATACATCACAGCTTGGTATGGCAGTTGTTCTACCCAAGACTGCAAGAAATTAGACCATTATGAATGCAGCCCAGCCCATTTTGAAAACTATCCTTGCTTCCATTGGCTCCGTATGCACTTCTCACTGCCTCAGGAAATCAGTCAATATAATCAAAGACCCCTCCCATCCTGGTTATACTGTCTCCCAACCTCTTCTGTCGGGCAGGAGACGCAAATGTTTTTGTAAACACGTACCAGTAGATTTAAGAAAAGCATCTTGCCAGCTGTTATCCGACTTAAAGGCTTGTGCAGGCTCGAAGGGCCGAATGGCCTACTGGCCTACTCCCGTGCCTGTTTTCTCTCAACAGACTTTTTATATTAGAGTTGATCTTTCTCTGAACCTTCTGTGCAGCTGTAACACTATATTCTGCATTCTGTTCTATTACCCTGATGTACATATGTAAAGTATGATTTGTCCGATTAGCACGCAAAACAATACTTTTCACTGTATCTTGGTAGATATGACAGTAATAAATCAAATTAATAAAAGTCAAAATCAACATATTTAGGTCCCAGCTGAAATAGTATGGCCATTTTTGGAATTTGAGTTTTCAGTCTTGAATATGATTTTGTTGTGGGGGGCAAAAAACAGTGGCTCACAGTGTGATTCAAATATGCATGCTGGAAATTGCATATATTCACACAGGATTGTGTGGAAAAAGGAATTTCTGTTCATTTTCCGAGGAAAGGGTTACGGAGACTATCAATCTCTGGTGCATTCTCTGTGACTGTGTCCTGTGCCTGGTCTGTGTTTAATCAGCTAAGATTTACAGTTGCAAAAACAGAAGTTGCTCGAAAACCTCAGCAGGTCTGGCAGCATGTGTGAAGAAAAAGTCAGTTAACGTTTCAGGACACCCGCAGTTCTTTTGGTTTTTATTTAAGATTTACAGTTCATTTAAGGTTTACAACAGTTCCTGTTGTTATTCCATGCTAATCATTGTGCAACCAATTGGCTAGCTCCTCTCCTGCTGTACAAATGGATGGCCCCTCTCTAAATTTGTCTTTTTGCATGTCATTCCTAATGAGTGCAAGACAAAAAGTTTTGACTTGCCGTGTCTTTTAGCAATGTCTACGTTCTGTACTACCAAGCAATTTAAAAACTAAACAGTTATGTTATTATTTATAGCACTCGGGGTTCAAGCCATTGGGATGAAATAAGAGTTAAGTTGCCAAAATGTTTTTCAAAGTGTTTTTTCCTCCAAAAGTACCCCAGAACTCGGACTTATTTTATAGAGATGAACTATTCCCATGGAGAGTGCAATCTAAATATAATCAAAACTGGTCCATTAGCAGTTAAACAAAATGCTTGCACTTATAGCAATAATTTAAATGCTTGTGAACTGAATAGATATGGATTGCTTAATTTCCAAATATATAAATTTTGAAACTGCAATTGTCTCATTCACGTTTATTCTCTCTGAAGGTTAATGACTGAAACATCATTCATGAAGCTTTGAGGATTCATTTTGTTGCTAATGCCACCTAATCTCTGGAGAGCATGTCGATTGCTGCTGAAAGATGCTTAAGTTACATAAATAAATCCAAGCTGAGTTGAGGAAACAGTACAAAACTATATTTCTTCTTTAAAAATGTATATCTTTTTGAACATTCATTTTAGTCTTTAGGAATTTTAAAATCAAAAGTTTGCATATTGTATTAAAGTTATAATTGGAATGGAATAATAATAGAAATAATTTTTAAACCATAAATTCTTAGCACCATCACATTTGAATTTGACATTTGTGATCCTGACAGATTTTATGAACTATAAATGATAATCACAGTGCTGATTTATCTAAGCATCCCTTGCTGGATAAATGTTCTAAATGCTCTAATATAAGGTTGCTGTGGTGTATCAAAAGCCAGTTAATTAGTTTTCAGATGTAGATGTACTGCATCATAAATAAGTCACAGAGCTGAATCTTGCAGTTTTTTTGACTAACTGCAGGCTGTATGGAGTTGGTGGAATGTTCTCAATGTGAGGCTAAGTGTGTCTTCTTGCCATAGCTTAACAAGGTCATCTCATTAATTGTTGCTGCCCCTCTGGTTTATATCACATCAGATTTCCGCCCCACCTTCCCACATTCCTCACTCATCACTGACAAAAATGGGCATTCCTAACATCCATACTATCTTTGAAAGCCTGCTGCATACCTGGAGGAGTATTGGCAACTGGCCACTGCCCTGCTTGTTATTATAGCCTGAGGAGAGATGGTGGCAAAGGGGGGAAACTGATAGCTCACTTTGACAGCGATCTGGAGGCTCTGGCCCATAGGGTGCTGCAAAAGAGGGCTGGCCTCTTCCCGGAGGCCAACTAACGAGGACCATGCCAGCACATCATACCAACCTAAACAGAGATCTCCACTGGAATCACTGCCATCCTGAGGGTACGGAGGACTGAGCTGCAATGCAGAAAGAAGGTCTCCATCCTTCCAGGGTAAATGCCATACTCTGCTGTCTGCTACCTTGCACTCACTCAATCTCTGCCACTGCACCAAGGCTCATGTTCTGACACCCCTATTGCTGCTTGCAACACCTTCTGTCACTCAATCTCATTACCCGCATTTTACCACTGCACTAAGTCTACACCCCCTCCGTACTGTCTCCTCACTCCCTCAGACACTCAACCTCCTTCCCCCACATGTAGTAGTACTAACAGCTGCGCCATTTACTTGCATTTTGTTCCTTTGCCCCCTTTATGTCGTGACAAGAGACGACATCCTGTAACAGTGTGGAGCGATGCAGGTAGGGTGCGGTGAACATCCCTTATCCATGCCCTCACCATGTACAAGGAGCGGACTGGGACCACTCGAGATGCCTGACTAGTGGCCACGCATATCCCTGATTTATACAATTCTCCCTCCACAGACTGGTTCCATTGGTGCAGGTCATGGTCAGTCTTGCTTCCTGGAGCACAGAGGCACAGACCCCTGTGTAATGTCTCTCCGACCAGATGTCTGACTATGAATTGAATGGGAGGCTACCCTTGGCTAAGTCTGCTGGGCCCCCTGATTGACAGTTGTCCCAATGGACCCGGCTGGAGACTATTCCCAAAAGACTTCCAGACATATTCCATGGCTTGCTGTAGTTGCCTTGTGTTTGGCATGAACATTGCTGCCAGTGTACAGATGGCACACTGATGTCCTCCTGGATTTACCTGCCCCTGAATAAGGACTGTTGCACAGAATGGCCAGCTGCCAGGTTGAGTGATTGTGCCAATTACTACTACGGTGCACAGCAGAGCAAGGCAAGACATTCATGCAGGATGCTGGAAGGCAGCTTGGTCCACACCATGGACAGGGTGCATGTCCTGGTGAACTAACTGTATACAATGCAGTTGTACACTGCTGGTTGCCATTATTGTAATGCATTGGAGACATGTCACGTTGGTGCCAATGACTACCTGAAAGTTGGCTGCCAGTGTCCATGATGGAAGGGCGTGCACAGCTGGTTCAGTTTGACTGTGGGCAAGATGGAAGAGGAAGTGATAGCAACAGGAAGCCGCCAAACACCTGTTGTGGTTTTCAAATTGGGGTTTTCCTGGTGGCTAGTTTGTTTGGAGAGTTTGGTAAGATCACAACCAGAATATTGATGAGGTGACTTGGGATGTCCACAGAAACTTAATACTATGCACCCTGGTGAAAATGTTGCCATGCTGCTCATGAAAGGTGAGGTCAGAATACCTTGGTTGATATCAGCCCTGTCACAATTCTCATCCAATTCTGCTACACATCTCGCTATAGCCCATATTGCTCAGACCCTTCTAAGATTCCAGCCTTAGTATTTTGTAAGTTGTATTTATTTTGTAACTGTCCAATTTATCATCTTGTAGTGAAAGGCAGCATGTTGACATGCAAAGGTTACCGGTTGTGTGTTCAACTGTGAAGAGCAGCCAAAGAACATGTTGCCACACAGTTAAATTGCTGCAGTTGGGTCTGAGGACCTGGGGAGTTCATTACAATCATATGAACAGTTTGGTACACGAGTGAGTGTGAAGTAAGCCCACAAACAGTATTTGCTTGGTGCACCTGAGAAATATTGCAGTTCTGATAAGTCTAGGTGCAATGTGCTTTTTGAAGTTGGCAATCTGTAAGAGTAGAAATTGCATTGTTCAGAGGGCATGGTGCTGGAATGCAGACTGTGGAATCTAGTAGAACATACATCTGGAAGAGATTGAACTACTAGGATGTGAACAGTCATTGGTACAGTCTGTAGTGGAGTTGTTTCTGAAGGAGTCTCAAGGCTTGGTATCCAAATGTAAAAAATTGGAATCCCTTGTAAATGAGACCAGGTTTTAATCACATTTGGTGAACGGTAGTGTCACTGACATATGGGTTGTTGCTGACAAGTCTGAGAGGCTGTTTGAGGTGCTGTGTGTCTATCCATCTCTTATTTACTTTGTGTTAATTCTAAGTGTTTTCTATAATATAAATTGTTTTACTTTTCTAACCTTGTATAGCAAAGTTCAGTTTTGTTTCTTAAAAAGTGTGGAATTTTGTCATTATTCTTTTTATAAGTATCTAGATCTTAAATTTCATTGACTGTAAGCAAAAGAGAATACTGCTGGTCGCCCAACCAGATTGTGTGACAATGTGGCATTTTTCACCTGGGATCATCCAATCAATTTAACAATGCCTGTGGGGTCTGCCAATTAACTCAAGAAGGCAGTATATCATAAGGACTGTTTAGTGATTAGCAGTGGGATTGTGGCTGTGGAGTAGTTGAAGGCAGCAAGTGGTATAATGCAATTTCTCAAAATACCCAAGTTAGCAAGTCAACTTTTGTGAATGCTCTTCTGTCTTTTGGCACAAAGCTCCTGCAAATCCTGCTTGAATTGTGATTTCTGCAACGCCAAGAGTATCTGTAGAGAATTAAAAGAACTCTGTACTCCAGCTTATGAATCTATGGTGCATTTTCCTCACGTTGAAAAGATATTTGCAAAAAGGAAATAGGTATTAAGAGACATAGAGAGTACAATGATCGAAATATGTGGAAATGAAGTATTGCATTTATAAATTTTAAATGCAGTAAGCATGTGAACCACATATAAAGCACTAGAGGACGTAGATTGAAAATATAATTTCCTTTTGTGCTGACATAAACTGCTCTTTTTTTCCCGTTCCCCCACCTATATTGTGCATTCTCAGCTGCATGACACAGGAATTAATTAAATATATTCAACAATCAAGATTCCTTTATCCAGACTTTTAGACATTATTTAGGTCAACTAAATACATACACATTTTGGAATATGCTATGTTTGGACCAGTGGACTTTAAACAGCCACATTTAAAACAAGACCAAGTCATAATGGAGTGACAATAGGGCCCCAAATCAGGGTGGCATCTTGCTTGGATAAGACCTTGCTGTAGATTTCCCACCGTGTCTGCTGCTCTTTTTCTTCAAGTTGGTAGTGGTTGTAAGTTGGGAAGATATTGTTGAAGGAGCCTCAGCGAGCATCTGGTTTATGATGTACACCAATACCATAATACCACTGTGCACAAGTAGTGGAGGATATAAATGTTTAATATTGAGTTGAGGTACCAGTTAAACGGGTTGCTTTGTCGTGAATGGCATTGTGATTTTAAAGCATTTGGAGTTACAGTCATCCAGGCATAGGGAGAGAATTCAATCACAGTCGGGCTGTGCTTTCTTGTACAGGTTTTGGAGAGTGAGGAGTTGGACTATTTCCCTAGAACTCTCTGACACAACTACAGTATTTGGTTTTTGGTCAACAGTAACTTCCTGTGATTTTGGAGAGGAATTGAGCAGTTAGATTCCTTTTTGTTGGTGGTGGTAATTTTATGACACCTACAGGTTAAGGCGCTTTAAGATTGACCTTATTGGCAAAGTAGAGACTGAGCCATTTGCCCTGAAGCAGTAAGATGCCTCAAAAAAAAATTTGAGCGACAGGCTGCAAACGCTTCACAACTTTTACATGTATGGTGTTCGCCATCAAGAAGAAAAGACGTCCCACCTGCTACACAAGTGTGTAATGTGGTATATGAATTACCCCTCAGGATAATGAGATAGATTGGGCACTTTTCATGCTGTTTTTCATGAGGATACAACAAGAAATCATCTGAGCAGAGGAGCTATTTTCCTATATGATAGCCTTGATTGGAGTGATACCAATAGGCTGTTTGTCTCACTAAACAGCAGATTGTATCAAACAACACATCTATTCATTTCTTCGCAACAGGCAGAGTATTGACTATGTGTGACCAGATCATGCTTGTAAAATTCTATAGTGTTTAACATTCAATTTGTTTCAGTGATTGGACAACATTTATTAAACAATCCTGATTTTTCATAACTGTATATTTTGTAAATTATGACGTTAACGTGCTGGTTAAGCTTGTTTGTTGGAATATAAGCACTTGAGGTTAGGGAAAAATGGGTGACAATTTCATTTGCAAACTGTTTCCATCTTTGATTTAATTCTACAAAATAATTTCACAAAGTTTTGTTTGTGACAAACAGCATCACAGTCTTGATAGTTCTATCTGAGGATATGCTGCCTACTCTTGGACTCAAATGTCTGCTAATTATTTTCATTGGAACTCTGTCTCGAGGGTGCCATTAGTTGCTATATCAAGGAAGTTCTCTTTTATGGTCAGGTCTTCTTGTAACCCAGAAATTGTCAGAAAATTTGACAAATGGTAACAAATCTAACTCTGTGTTGTAAACTAGAGGAAGTAACCGAGTAACTGCTGTGCCAATTCAGTGGTTTGTCACTCAGCATCATCATTAATGTCTTACGACTTTAGCTTGTTAGTTGTCAAGAATTTATGTAGGCTTGAAAATACTTACTTTTGCTTTCATTTACATGAGGAGCCCTGAGAATGGGGGGTTGCAGGCAGATAAATCAACAAAACCGATAATTTTTTGTCAAAATCAAGACTTCTTATCCACTCCTTAGCCTGACGTTGTTCTCTTGTAACCCAGACTTGCCAGCCAGGGGAACCAACTTTAATGTCTGTCAGAATCTTGCTTGTTTGAATGAGATCACGTTCTTCTAAACTGCAAGGATTTTGTCCAATTTATTCCAGCTCCTCCTCATAGAAGAACTAATCTTTTGAGTCTTAGCTGCATTGCCTCAAAGACAAGTTACCCTTAGGTATGGAGATGAAAACTCCCAGGTGTGATTGCACCAAGGCTAAGCACAATTCTAGCAACGCTATTATTCTTGCATTCTATCTGCTTGCCGTGCAAACCAACTATACTCCTTGTATACTCAAGTCTCTCTGAACATCAACAATCAAAAGTTTAATGCCTTGGAAAAAAAAATGTTTTGCTTTTCATTCTTACTACCTCACAAATATCCATATTGTTATACTCCATCAATGACTTCATTGTTCATGCAGTTAATCTGTTGATTTTGCAGCAAACACGGAATGGTGGAGAAGCTGAGCCAGTCTGGTAGCATCTGTGGAGATAGAGAGAGAGAGAGAAAGAGAGTTAATATTCTTTGTGTGTAGTATGATATTTCTTAAACTGTCATCAGAGTACAGGAACGGGAGTAGGCCATTCAGCCACTCGTGCCTTTTATGACGCCCAGTGAGATCAGAGCTAATCTGCAGCCTAACTCCATATGCTGCCTTTGGCCCATATCCCTTAATATCTTTAGATAATTCTTTTGTTAAACAATCATAACTTTAAAATTAAAACTGGTCTTGCACCTACTACTGTTTGTGGAAGAGAGTTCCAAACTTCTACCACCCTTTGTGTGTAGAAGTGCTTCTGAACATCTCTCCTGAATGGTCTGGTCCTAATTTTTATGCTATGTCATTAGTTCTAGAATCTCCAACCAGTGGAAATAGTTTATTTTTATCTATTCTGTCTTGGCTGTCAATATCTCAAACTTCAATCAGATCACCCATTAATCTTCTAAATTCTAAAGAAAACATGGCTATTTTGCATAATCTCTCCTCATAACCACTGAAGTCCAAGTATCATTCTTGTAAACCTATATTGTACTCTCTCCAAGATGAATATATCCTTGCTAAGGGTTATAGGATTCCTGGGTGCCTGGGTTCTGAAGAAGAGTCATACTGAGCTAAATTTTAACTCTTTCTCTCTGCAGGTGCAGCCAGACCTGCTGAGTATCTTTTAATAATTCTGTATTTGTTTCAGATTTCCATTATCCAGTGTTGTGATTTTCTGTGCACTTTTGAGCCTTCAGTTTCTTTTTTCACTCCTTAAATCTTATTGATGAAAGAAGATCCTAGACAGACTGTTGGACTCAACATGCCATTATTTGTTTGGTTTTATAAGGTGTTAAAAAGGCAAACTGTTATATCTCAAGAGTGCAGGGTCAAGTCTGACTGCCTAGTCATGCCACAGGAAGCTCTGCTCCAGTAAATTACAGCTCAGGAGTCATTTTCAACACCACATGGGAGCACTGCAGCTGGAAATTTAAAACACTGATTTCCTGAACTACTGGATGTAGCACTCGCGGAAAGAGTTCTGTGAGCTCCCTAAAGTGTAGTTCAAGGGCCTAGGATCAGTTCCTCAGTTCACCCTGACAGTCGGAGAATTGCATGACCTGGAGTAGCTACAAAAGAGCAATAATGGACACTTGTAATATTTACTTTGTTACGTATACTTTACAGTGGGAAAGGGGTTATGTAAAACATTAAAACATTTTTTTCTTTACAGGCAAATGCACAGTTAATTCGTGATATTGATGTAGAAAAAGTGACAACATTTGATAATCCCTATGTGGAAGCAATAAAATGTCTATGGATTGACCCAGGCATCCAAGAGTCCTATGACAGACGGAGAGAGTACCAACTGTCTGATTCAACTAAATAGTGAGTTTAGAAATCTAATTAACTTTGTTTTGAACATTGTTTCTGTATAAACTCCTGATATTGACATTTATGCTCCATATATAGAACTACATTTTTGTAGGCTTTGTATTTAGGATAATCTTTTACTTAGATGCACCTTGTGGCATAAAGGAAAATACAGCAAATGTAAATATTGAAACTCAAATGTTATAAGATTTCTGGTTGCATTCATAATTTCATAATGTATACTAGTTTTGGTTAATGGAATGACTAAAGGTCATAATGAAATTTCATAATCCCAAGTCAAGCTTCAAAAGCAGTCATCCCAAGGCATGTAAGCAAAAGAATTTAGCGCGGGTCTACTTAATATACTCTTTCCACACTTTCAATTTCCATTCTAACCACCATTCTGAAAGCTCATTAATATGTCAATTTGCAGACATTACTCATTGAATAATTTACAATATCTCTGGAATGAATTTTATGTATATCAAGGAAAAGTGTAAGAACACAGGAAAAGACAGCATCGGGTAATATTGCATTGGAAAATTCATTGGTAGAATTGGGAATTCCCAGGATATTTATGATGTCCCATGATTCATTCAATCAAAGTGATTGACTCTTAGCTACCCTCTGGCATAGCAATTAGGGAAAAACAATAAATAGTAGTGACATAAAGATTTCATGTTTTCAGCCCCAATAGATGACTGAAGACTCAGTCAAGAGATGGGATTTTAAGGAATATTTATTTCTTTTACAAAGGAAAAGTTTAGGATTGGGGTTCCAAAAAGTATGGTTGAAATTACTTTAAACTGTCCTGCAAATTAACCATAGTAATTGTACAGAAGGGCAAAATTGGATGATAGAAACTAGAGGATGTTGCTGATATGTGGTATACTTGGTTATGAAGGGACTTCTCAGAAGGTAATGAATCTGTGGAATCCTTCATTGCACATGGCTGTCACAAGCTGGGTTGTTAAGTATATTAAATACTGAGTTAGAATTTTAATCAGGAAAGGACTCCAGGGTTATGGGGAAAAGAGAGGAAAGTCGCGTTGAGGATCATCAAATCAACCATTATCTCATAGAATGGTGGACACGCTTCAAATCGCCTACTTCTGCACTTCTATCTTATGGATTTGTCATGACATAGAAGTTTAAGTTCAATGAAACTGGAGTAAGAGGTATTGTAATTTTCGTGGATGGCGGGGTAATGGATCAGGTGACCATTACAGGTCAGAACAACCTGAAAGTTAAATCAGCGAAAGTCAAAAATCTCACAACAACCAGGTTATAGTCCAACAGGTTTATTTGAGAATGTAAGCTTTTGGATCTCAGCTCCTTCCTCCAGGCGTAGTGTGAAAGAGAGGGTATAAGACATTGAATTTATAAGCATAAAGGTAACAACCCTAAAACTGGCCGCCTTTTGTTGAATCTTTAATCAGTTAGGAAGAAGACTGCTGATTAAAATGCAAAATCTAAATTCCTTTCAAGTCATTATCCTCAGCTAATTAAACATTTCATTAATGTATACAAGAGGTGACATCTCAGGTCAGACAATGCATTTTAGGTGTGAGGTCTTGCTTAGAACCTGTCTGTGTTTTAAACTGAGGTCAGGTTTTATTTGTTTTGAGCAAAACTATGTATCTGCAACTAGACAGACACATTTTGGATGAAATAATTCGTGTGTATGTCTGTGTCTGTGTATGTATGTTTGTGTGTTTGTATCTGAGAGAGTAGGAGAAAGAGAGTGTGTGCGCCTGAGAGACTGTGTGAGAGAGAGAGAGAGGGGTCTGTGTAAATGTGTGTGTGTGTGTGTGTGTGTGTGTGTGTGTGTGTGTAAGTATATAATGTGGTGGGGTCACCGATAGTGTGACATGACCTGAGGCCCCCTCATGTGTATGGAACTTGGTTATCAGCCTGTACTCGGCGATTTTCTGTTGTGTATCTCGAAGTCCACCTTGGAGGACACTTACCTGAAGTTTGGAAGCTCAATGTCCTTGACCCCTGGTGTGGTCACCCAATGGGTAGGAACACCCCAGTCCGGTGATCATTGCGCGGTGCCCATTCATCTGTTGTCACAGCATCCACATGGTCTCGCCAGTATACCATGCCTCGGGGCATCCTCACCTGCATCGTATGAGAGAGACAACATTGGCTGAGTCACATGAGTATCTGCCGTGTACGTGGTAGGTGGTGTTCCCACGTGTGACGGTAATATCCATGCTGATGATCTGACATGTCTTGCAGAGGTTGCCCTAACAGGGTTGTGTGGTGTTGTCATCGATGGCATCCTGAAGGCTGGGTAGTTTGCTGTGAACAATGGTTTGTTCAAGGTTTGGTGGTGGTTTGAAGACGAGAAGTGGAGGCGTAAGGAAGCTCATGGTGAGATACTCCTCGTCATCAATAATGTGTTGAAGGCTGCAAAGAACACTGCATAGCTTCTCTGCCCTGGGGAAGTACTGGATGATAGAGTACCCTATTGGTCATGTCTCGTGTCTGTCTTCTGAGGAGGTCATCGCAGTTTTTCGCTGTGGCACGACAGAATTGGCGATCAATGAGTTGAGCATCCCTATGCCTCCACTTCTTGCCTTCAAACAACAGCCAAACCTTAAATAGATTGTTCACAGCAAACTACCGAGCCTTCAGGACGCCATTGACCACAACACCATACAACCCTGCCATGGCAACCTCTGCAAGACATGTCAGATTATCGACATGGATACTACCATCACACGTGGGAACACCATCCACCATGTACACAGCAGATACTCACGTGACTCGGCCAATGTTGTTTATCTCATACGATGCAGATAAGGATGCCCCAAGGCATGGTATATTAGCGAGACCATGCAGATGCTATGACAATGGATGAAACCGCACCGCGCAATGATCACCGGACAGGGGTGTTCCCTGCCGGGGGGGGAAACCATTCAAGGGTCAAGGACATTCAGCCTCTGATCTTCAGTTAAGCGTTCTCCGAGGGTGGACTTCGAGATACACAACAACGCAAAATAGCTGTGCAGAGGCTGAAAGCCAAGTTCCATACCCATGAAGATGGCCTCAATCATGATCTTGGGTTCATGTTGCATTACGGGCGACCCCACCACACTACATATGTGTGCTCACTCTCGCGCCTTCTCACACACACACATGCACGCGCGCACGCATGAATTATTTCATCCAATATGTTTGTGTAGTTGCAGATACATTCTGTTTTGCTGTTCTGACTCCAGTTTAAAACATAGATTCTAAGCAAGACCACGACATCCAAAATGCATTGTCTGACTTGAGATGTCACCTCTTGTATACATTGATAAAACCTTTAATTATTTCAGGACGATAAATGAAAGGAAACTAGATTTTGCATTTAATCAGTAGTCTTCTTCCTAACTGATTTAAAGATTTAACAAAAGGTGGCCACTTTTAAGGTTGTTACCTTTCTGCTTATAAATTCTGTGTCTTATACCCTCAGTCTCACACTATGCCTGAGGAAGGAGCTGAGCTTTGAAAGCTTGCGTTTTCAGATAAACCTGTTGGGACTATTAGCTGGTGTCGTGCGATTTTTGACCTTGTCCACCCCAATCCAACCCCAGCATCTCCACGTGATTAAATCAGAGAAGTGTGTAATGGTTAATTTTGGTAGGAAAGATTTGGAGAGGCGAGTGAAACAAAATGGTGGAATACTGAAAGGGATGCAGCTTAAAGAACCTTAGATTGTACAAATCATTGATGATAGAGCAGGACGAGAATGCTGTTTAAAAAGGCTTGACTTTACAGAGACAGAATTTTAAAAGCAAGGAAGTTACAAAGAAGGACTAGAGAACCTAGAGTTATTCTTCTTAGAATAGCAAAGGTTAAATGAAGGTTTGTCAGATTCATTAAAGAGAAGCTGTCAGTAAGCAGAAAAGCCACATTTAGCGTCTTTGGTAAAATAGTTGGAGGTGGCATGAGGCAAAAAAAATGTTAATGCAGTGCAAAGACACCAAAATATGAGTTAGGAAGAGGAGCAGGTGATTCACCCTTTGGGTCTGCTATGCCTTCAGTAAGATCATGGTTGATCTGATTGTGACCCCAACTCCACCTTCCTAGTTATCCCTGATACCCTTTAACACTGTTAGTAAATAATCTATTTATTTATCTCTTCCTTAAAAATATTCAATGACCCATCCACACCACCCTTTGGAGAAGAGAATTTCAGATACTTGCAATTGTCAGATGAATAATCTCTTCTCTCAGTCTTAAATTGGGGACTCCCTATTTTTAATCTGTGCCCCTAGTTCTGGACTCTTCTGCAAGAGGGAACAGCATGTTATTAAGATCTGGATTATGCTGCCTAAAAAAAAAATTGAAGCAGATTTGAGGATTAAATTTCAGTAGGTAGGTGGACAATTTGTTGGGCTATTGACAAAAAGAAGAGTGTGATTAATTTGATAGCTTTCTCAAAGAAGCAGCATCGTCTGTGTGATTTCTTGCAGTGTTCTGTTATTCTATGTTTATACAATTATATTCTTGAATTACAAACTCTCGAAATAGGTATAGCTCAGAAGGAGGACATTAGGCTGGTCTAGTCTGTGTTAGCTCTCTAAGCAGTAAACAGCTTGTCCCTTTTTTTTAGCAACAGCTTCCCCAATCTATCACATCAATCTTCTCTGCACCTTCTTCAATATCTTCTCATCATCTGTGCCAGCTCAAACTTTGGCTGACTGAGAAGAAGAATATTTGAGGACCAGGCTTTCAAATCTAAGACTAAAGTCATGGTTTAGCAACCGCCAGTGATCCCCACAATCCAAATACTTTGGAGACTTAAAACAACGAACAACAACCACCTTCAAGCATTGGAGAACTTCCACCAACTTTGCTGGATCCTCCAAATCCAGCGCCAAGGAAGTTAGTTCAATTGTAACATCCTTTTCTCAATCTAACATGCCAGTATCAAGGCAGTGACCATTCAAAATCAGTTAAGCTGTATAAAATATGTTGATCCTTTGCCTGGCACCAGACTTGCAAAGCAAGTAGAATAGAACAAAATCTGTACAGTGCAAATAGAAGCCATTCAGTCCGTTGAGTCTGCACCAACCCCCTGAAGAGCATCCCACCCACCACCACCATTTGCCATGGCTAATGCACCTAGCCTGTACATCCCTGGACACCTACTGGGCAATCTAACATGGCCAATCCATCTAACTTGCACATCTTTCGACTGTGGAAGGAAACCAGAGCACCTAGTAGACATGGGGAGAATGTGCAAACTCCACAAAGACAGTCATAGAATTGAACCCAGGTTGCTAGCACTGTGAGGCTGCAGTGCTAACCACTGTGCTGCCCCTACTCGACTGAGAACTTAGTTATGGCAGAACACTCCTTGGAGGAGAATGGAAACCTTTTCAGGGCCTCAAAGTATGTTTGAGTTCAAACTTCTTGAGGATTCGTAGGAGTACCTGTTTTGTACCCAACCAAAATGGAGAAGGTTTGTTTAGGAAGGCACCGATTACATTGAGAAAATTGGTTGGGAACATGCGGAAGTAAAGCCAGGGTGTCAAAGAGAGTGCATAAATCTTCTGCCTGGCTATTGAAGTACCACACCTGTCTTGAATGTGGCAAAGTGGCGGACCCCGCACCGGGTTTATAAGCAGTCTCAGAATCAAACAAACCAGAGTTGGAAGTGTCACCGTCAATCCTGAAAGTCTACAGTGGAGAGATAATTGGACGCATTTCATCATAACTTGCTTCTGTACACACTGCCTCTATTTTTAAAGCTAAAGATCCTGTATATCTTATTATCCCTTTCATAATCTTTGTTGAGGCCTTCAATGATTTGTGCACTTGTGCCCCCAGGTCTCTTTGCTGTTGCGCTCCTCCATTTAGAATTTCATCTGTAGCTTTATATTGCTTCTCCTGGTTCTTGCTCCCAAAATGGATCTTTCACACATCTGTATCAATTTTGTCATTTGATCGTTTGACTTATTGCTAGACAGGCAATCTGACAGACAGTTAGTCATGAGGACAAAGAATGTTGTCAGTATGCATTTCGAAACTGACTTTGCACTTACGGATGATGCTAAACAGCCCTACCTAAGGTTAGAGCGATTGTGGTAAACTGATTCGAATTTCATCACTCCTGAAAAGAAACTGTGACCCAAATTTAGCAGACAGTGCCACCTATTGAATAATGACTTGTTAATGTACTGTGTTTTCAGTCAGACTTGTCTCATTCAATGCTTTTTCTGATTTTTTTTTTATTTCGCCCAGTATACTGGAAGTGGAAGAATTTATGCTACAGTGCTACCCATCCACATGTCATCTCCAGAGATAGAATACATTCAGTTACATCTACAACAGGGAATGATGCTTGAAATGGTTGATCCCTTTATAATAAATGCTCCCATTTTGTTACTTCTAATGAAATGCTTTTATCCTCATCCTTTGAAGAGTGTTTCTGTTTCCTTGCTTTTTAAATGTATGTTGCATGACTGCACATCAACCCCAGCTAGTGCCATTTCTTTCAAGTCTCCTGAAGTGATTGGATGTGGTCATGATGTCTCAGCAATCACTATTACATGTTTGCATTGTTAAACAAGACTAAGCTGCAGTTGGAGACGTCAAAGAGTTACATTTCATGAATATTAAGTTGCTAGTAGTGGGCTAGACGGCATAGCACAGCAAAACTGTTCTGTTAATTTTCTTTTATTTTGTGAAAAATATTGGAAAAATTACCACATGAAAATCTGGGCAATTAATCCCAGAAGCAGTGATAAATCAGGAAATAGAAAAGAGGGAGGAACACAGAAAAATCGCAATCATAGAGAGGTGGTACTGGTTATATTGCTGCAGCTGTAGACTCAAGTGACATAACCTTGATGGACTTCATCCTAGGAGTCTTAAGTTTGAGAAGTGGCTAGTGGGATAATTGATGTTTTGATATTAGTTTTCAAATCAAAAACTTCACTGATTCAGGAAAGGTCCCGTTAGGTTGGAAGACAATTACTAGTAACTGCTACAACTCCTACAGTCAAAAGAGGAGACAGAAATCAGGAAGGTACAGGTCAGTTATTTTTAACACCATCATAGGGAAAATGCTAAAAGCTATTATTAATTAGGTTACGCAGAGTGTTTAAGTTCAAGGCAGTGAAGCAGAGTCAGCATTGTCTTGCAAACAGGAAATCAGGTTTGACTGATTTAGTAGAGTTCTTTGAGGAGGTAACATTTGCTGTGTATAAGGGGAAACTAATGGATGTACTGTCCTTGGATTTCCTGAAGCCATTAAAGTGCCACATCAAAGCTTATTGTGGAACATGAAATCTTATGGTTTAAGGGTAGCACATTGGCATTGATTGGCTTGTTAGCAGGAAGCAAAAATTAGGCATAAATGAGTTTTTTCAAGTTGGCAAGTGGTGTGCTGCAGATATCTGGGCTGGGATCTCAACTGTTAACAATTTATAGAAATAACTTGGATGAAGGTATAGAAGGTATGGTTGCCAAGTTTGCTGATGACACTGATAAGTTGGAAAGTAAGCTCTGAAGAGGAAATAGGATGCTGCAGAGGAATGTGCAAAGGTTCAGTGAGTGGGTAAATGTGGCAGATGCAACATAATGAAGGAGAATGTGAAATTGTCCATAAGGGCAGCAAGAATAAAAAGGAAGCATATTTTCTAAATGGTGATAAATTGAGAGCTTTGAGATGAAGCAGGATCTGAGTGTCATTGTGCATGAATTAGGAAAGCTGATAGATTTTATCACTTAGGGCAAGGATTTGTTTTTAATTATTCATTTATGGGATGTGGGCATTGTCAGCTGGGACAGCATCTGCTGCCCATCCTGAGTTGGTCTTGAGAAGGTGGTGGTGAGCTGCTGCCTTGAACTGCTGCAGTGCAGTTGGTGTAGGTAGATCCACAATGCCGTCAGGAAGGGGCTTCCAGGATCTTGACCCAGTGATACCAAGGAAAGGCAGTATATTTCTAAGTCAATCTCATTTCTTCCAGAAGAAATTGCAGATGGTGATGTTCCCATGCATTAGCCACCCATGTCATTCAGGATGGCACCACCAGGCACAATTCTCCTTCAGCATCCACAGTTCTTTGTTTTATTTTTGTACATGATGTTAACGTACTTTGTAACACATGTTACCAGGGTTGGAGGGTTTGAGCTATAGGGAGAGGCAGAATAGGCTGGGGCTATTTTCCTTGGAACGTCAGAGGCTTGGGGTGACCTTATTGAAGTTTATAAAATCATGAGCATGGACAAGCTAAATAGATAAGGTCTTTGTCCCAGGGTAGGGGAGTCCAAAACTGGAGGGTATAGGTTTAAGATGAGAGAGGAAAGATTTAAAAAGGACCCTGTGGGCGACTTTTTCATGCAGAGGGTGGTGCGTGTATGGAATGAACTGCCAGAGGAGGTGGGTACAGTCACAACATTTAAAAGGCATCCGGATGGGCATATGAATAGGAAAGGTTTAGAGGGATATGGGCCAAATGCTGTCGCATGGGACTAAATTAATTTAGAATGTCTGGTTGGCATGGATGTGTTGGACCAAAGGGTCTGTTTCCAGACTGTAAATCTCTATGACTGTATATGCACAGATATGTTTAGTCGTTTAGTTTCTCCTAAACCAAGTCAATTTTCTCCCAATGTGTTGCAGCAACTGTGGCTGAGAGAACAGATCAACCAGTGAAGCAGAAATAATTTACTGAAGTATATAAACAGTCCATAGAAGGTGATTATATAGGTTTCATTTCCCTCTGGGAAAGCACCTGGTCCCACCTTAGCATTTTGCATAGTGATGACAACTGAGAATGTTATGTGCACATCATCATGGTTGGTCAACCATGGAGTCTGCTTTATTTCAGAAAGTACATTTTGACTCTACCATTTTAATTTGCATTCACTTTAAATACTTTTATTCATAAAGCACATGTAAATCTAATGACCAGCATAAGCAGTAGCTTCATAGAAGATAAAACGACTTATTAGGTCGAGAGCTCTAGATAGTTGATTCGTCTCCACACGTCTTCTATCATGTCATGGATTCCTTGGGTGACTCTTTGATTTCCTATTGTTCTCAGCCTTTTTGAGTAAAATATCTGGAGAGTCAGCCAACTCTTGCTGCTGCAATACTGCTTGGTTCAATCAGACTTTCAAATTTTGTAATGTGACTCACTGTTAAAACAGAAGCTATAATCAGTAGACATTACCAAAACCATTTTTCCATGGTGCAGTTTCAAAGCTCTTCAAGCTGTCATAGTCATACAGCATGGAAACAGACCCTTCAGTCCAATTAGTCCACGCTGACCAAATGAAACTAGTCCCACTTGCCTGTGTTAGGGCCCATATCCTTCCAAACCTTTCTGATTCATGTATTTATCCAAATGGTCAATCAGAACAATTCAGCGCTTGCTAAAAGACTGGCTGTTTCATTGAATGTCCCATGTTATGATGGGGTACAGGACACTTGGAAGTGTAGTACTGCATGTTATAATTTGAATTCCTTTTCTTCAATCTGAAGCAGTAGAATTGTCAAACGGTAAATTATGTTTCAATGAGGATATGTATGCACAAAGATTAAACATGACCATTTAAATTCTAATAGAGCTCAAGTTTAATTCTGAAAAGGTTATTCAGGTGCCCACAATTCTAGATTGCTCAATGAGAAACTATGCCCCTCCTTGCTAAATGTAATCTGCTAGCTTCATTTATTAATTTATTTGTATTTCTTGTTCAATCAATTTATTGCTCCTATGGTGTTTGCTACTGTTTTAATTCAAGATTTCACTAATGACGACTTAACTTTCCAGCTTTATTGGTATTGTCTTGACAAAGCATTTGAAAACTATGTAAGTTTTCTTACATTGCACACGTTCTACATCATAAACACATATATTTATAGGAAGTCCTAACTTAAAAGTTGTGGCTGATATTTCTGAAAATTGCAATTTTAAATGAAACAGTTTCTCATAGTTTCCTATGTTAAAACCAGGAGCTAGGCTCTGTAGGGCCTTCCTTGTCAAAATAAGACATTAAAATATTATAGCCTGTAAGTTGGAATCTTCGAGTACAGAAGAGGCCCTTTGAGCCATCAAGGCTGCAATGATGAAAACTGCTCTCTACGCTAGTTCCATTTCCATCACTTGGTCCATATCCTTAAATGTTATGATATTTCAGCTGCTCATCAAAGTACGTTTTAAAGGTTGTGAGGTTTCCCGCCTCAACTCCCCTTCTAGGCAGTGCATTTCCATAAGTTGAAAAACTTTACTTGGCTAAGTTACATTGGTAAATTAAACCTTTTTTAGAAAAAATTAAAAATATAAAATAAAAATCTAACTTTCTACTTGTAGTCCCTACTGCTCCTTATTGATCCTGCTTCCCATTCCCTCATCCTCTTGGTCACTGAAGATCCTTCCTCTCCCTGACTTTTCAAATTGCAGACTGTTTCCCCCTCCCTGACCCTCAAGGAGTGGAGCCTGAGATATTGCTTTCCAAGGGTTTGGCACAATGACTCAGTGGTTAGCACTGCTGCCTCACAGGGCCAGGGACCCAGGATTGATTCCACCCTCGGGCAACTGTGCAAACTCCACACAGATATTCTCCCCCTGTCTGTGGGTTTCCTCCAGGTGCTCTGCTTTTCTCCCACAGTCCAAAGATGTGCAAGCTAGGTGGATTGGCTGTGCAAAATTGCCCATTCTGTTCAGGGATGTGCAGACTAGGTGGATTAGCCATGGCAAATGCAGGGTTACAGGGATAGGGCTGGGACGCGTGTCTGTGTGGGATGGTCTTCGGCGGGTCAGTGTGGACTCGATGTGCTGAATGACCTGCTTCCACACTGTAAGGATTCTATGTATGCACCAGGGAGGTGAATTCATTAAGATCCAGACCACTTGGCTGAGCTGTTGCCCACTTGTGGCCTCTTTGTAGCCACTGCCTAACTACACCTCCCTGAGATGACACATTGACCTTCTTGCTGTTTCTGCCACTTCCTCCAGCTTCCGTCAACTAGCCACAGCTGAGCTCAGTAGCTTCTGCTCCCTTTTCTCTTGTATAAAAACTAACACTGAAATCGGCCGTTTCTGGAGTGAATGCTGGTTTGACTTCTCACTGCAGCCTTGAAGTTTGCAGTATTCATTTTAAGTGATCTCATTACCTGTTGAATGACATTCCCCTACACTGAGCTACCATCTCCCCTCTGTTGTTCCTCCAATTGAGTTGCTGTCTGCCGTACGAGAACCGGGATTCTGGCTGCCAAATTACAGAAAGGTAGGGAGGAAATGCCAGCCCAGAGGAGCAGCTCCATGTGAAGTCCAGAGGCGGCCAGCTTGAGAGGAGCATTTCCCTACTGCACCTTCACCATTACACTCTTGATTTTGCTTGTTAAGTAAAATAGCAACAAATCAGGATTGAAGAGATAGTGAACATACAATTCAAAAGTGAGAATTGTACCTGGAAATGGCCAATGGGGCACTACTAAGGACTGACTACCAGTCAAAAAGGTGATGAACCACTTATGCGTAAGAAAATCTCTAAGTCTTCTGTCAAATGTTGTAATTTCTCATGTCTAAAATAAGTTATTTCAAAAAAAATCAACAGTAATTACATATTCCGGGATGATGTGATGTAATCTACTCATCGAAGTACAGTTGGTCTTTTAAACACTTCGGTAAATGTTTTGCATGAAGCTTCGGCAGCTCCTATAATTGTAGCCTTGAAAGTGATATATTTGCCCAGTTTTAAGTCCTTATTTGGACGTATGTCCTGTAGTCTAAGTACATGCCACGTGCACAATTTCCAAGGAACATGCTTTTTGGTCTGCTGAACCAGACTGCTGCTAAATTGAAACCTCTCTCATTGGTGCGGAGTGTCAATGCTCACTCCATCTGTCAGTATTCAGACTTCTGCTCCTGATACTGCATCATTCTGTGCTGACCTGTTTGGTTTTTAATCACCAAAGTGATTTAGTCTCACCAAAGTTTTAGTCTCTGTTTTTTGAATTTCTTTCATTTCAAAAATTGCTAACGTAAAGTCACCTGTCATTCAAAAGAAATGTTAAGAGACAAGAGAATTGATTTCATTCTTTTTTTTTCACAATTACATAGACATGATATTGGAATTTGAAAGCATTAATTCCACCAATTCAATGGCCATTTTAAATAGTAGTCTGTAATGGGATAATGGTATATTTTCCCTCACATTATGAACAATAACTTTTTTTAAAATTTAAAAATGATCCAATACATATGAATTTGTTTTAATTTTTGCAGTATCTTTCCTTACTTTGCTTTCCACAAATAAATCAAGGCACTCACTTAGAGGAGCCAATGCATCACATTTAATTTTCTTTCTTATTTCACAGCTACCTTAGTGATACTGATCGTATTGCAGCACCAGATTATCTGCCAACTCAACAGGATGTGCTGCGGGTTCGAGTGCCCACAACTGGCATCATTGAGTATCCATTTGATCTGGAGAATATAATCTTCAGGTACTGATTGGGGCCTGTTGTAAATTTCCTAGGTAGCAGATGTTGTGTCTTCCCAGTATTTTCAAGTTTAATCTGATGACATACGGTACTTGTAAATTTCTAATTAGTACTCATGGATTAGTGTCAAGGACAAAAATCCACACCGTCACTGTTTTGGGAATTAAACATGTTTTGTGCAAAATCATTTTTCAGACAACCTTGCCAATTCAACTAAAATGTGCTTTTTTTTTAAGAAAAAGTGCAAGTTTCAGTAATTCCATCTTAAAGCAATACTGGGAAAATGCACTCTGCATTCTAGGGAAAGTGGCACAATCTGGTGAGGAGTAGGTTTAAATGTTAAGAACTATCCCATATCACCTCCTTCAATGAGTGGTACCATCTTGAGGAATTCACCATGACTCTTGTTGCCAGGAAGAATGGTGATCACCACAACATCCTGTTTCTATTTTCCTCCCCATCTTCCCTCTCCAATGTCACAGTCTTTGCATTCCTGTTGTTTCTCCCTGTCTGTAGCTATCTTAAAGACTTGGACCGTATAGCAGAACCTACCTACCTACCCACTCAACAGGATGTGCTTAGAGTGCGAGTCCCAACAACAGGGATCATTGAATACCCTTTCGACTTACAAACCGTCATTTTCAGGTAGAAGAAAGTTACTAAAAGACAGTGGAAGCTTTTTGTCCAAGTTGTAAAAACTATTATTTTCAAAGACTCTTTGAGCATGATGTAAACTGAATTTCAAATTTGTAAACTTAGAGATGATTGGAACAGAGCAAATTGCATGCTGCATAAATTTATGAATATTCTAAAGGCAATATTTATTTAAAACATATTCAGTGTTCGTTTGAAAATTGCTTTTTTATTCTTTAAATTAACCACATATTCTAATCTTTATTAAATAACAAGATCATTGGATAAGTTAAAAACTAATATTTTACATTTTAACTTAACAAAAAGAGACTAAGGTCCATGTAAATTCTTCAAAATGAATATGATTTAATTTTTCTACGTTGAGCTGTTATTTCATTAATGATATGAATATTAGTCAAATACATGTACATGACAAATTTTAAGGACTTCTTGGTGATTGTACTACATACTTGAAATTTGGACCGGTCAGGTTTTCATAACATTCTAGCTGGTTCATATGCAGTTTGTTTTTGCATTGGTCTTTCAGAATGGTCGATGTTGGGGGTCAGCGGTCAGAACGAAGGAAATGGATTCACTGCTTTGAAAATGTGACATCTATTATGTTTTTAGTTGCCCTTAGTGAATACGATCAAGTACTTGTAGAATCGGACAATGAGGTGAGTTATGTTACGGGTGACAATCCATGTAGTCTGTTTTTAATCACATGATTAATTTTGCTTTCAATAAAGATTATATTACAAATTTGTGTTTGATACACTGTACCACAAAATAAAAGTAGTTTGTATTCTTACAGCATTTATTTTATCAAAGAAGTAAACTAGTGAGGAAAAGCAACACTAAGCCAAAGAATTGGTGAGGGCAGGCTGATTGAAGTCTTGTGGTGAATTTGAGGGTCTTCATAGACACTGATGACTTTTTAAAAGATATTTGCATTTCCAGGAATCAGCTGAAAATATCACAAGATTTCAAATTTAAACTCTTTTGCTCTGACAAACAAACTAAATGTGACAATATCTGGCACTGTTCAGTAGGTAACCTAATTGCTAAACTACAAAAAAATGTATTTCCCCATTGAACTTTTAATGTGACTGAAAATTTAACTTTTCCCTGGACACAGGTAAGGTGCCAGAAGACTGGAAAATAATTCCAGCTCTTACAGACCAAACAGTTTAACTTTGATGTGGAAGCTTCTAGAAACAATTATTCAGGATAGAATTATTAGTCACATTGGAAAGGTGCATTGATTAGGAAGAATCAATATAGATTTCTAAAGGAGAAATCGGGTTTACCAAACTTGCTAGAGTTTTTTTTGAAGAGGTAACTGTAAGGTTCAATGAGGGTAATGTTTTTGATGTCACATACATGATTTCCAGAAGGCTTTTGATACAGATTTGTGAGGAAATTTATAGGTAATGGTATAAATGGGACAGTAGCAATGTCAATACAAAATTGGCGGAGTGTTGGGAAACAGAGTGTTCGTCAATGTATACTTTTGAGCGAGAGGAAGGTTCACATCGGAGTTTCTCAGAGTCATTATTGGAACCCTTACTTTTCCTGAGATATATATGAATGATTTGGATCTTGGTGTGCAGGTGATAATTCCAAAGTTTGCAGATGACACACAAAACTTGGAAGAATTGAAAACTGTGACGAAGAGTGTGGAATTTCAAAATAACATTGACAAGTTGGTAGAGTGGGCAAATAGGTGCTGGATGAGGTTCAATGTAGAGAAGTGTGAAGTGATGCACTTTGGCTGGAAGAACATTGAAAGACCATATAAAATATGAAGTGCAATTCTAAAAAGGGTGCAGGAGCAGAGGGACTTGCAGGTATATTTGCACAGATCATTGAAGGTGGCAGGACAGGTGGAGAGAGCAGTTAATAAAACACAAAGTATTCTTCCTTTATTAACAGAGGCAGAGAGTGTAAGAGCAAGGCAGTGATGTAGAACTTGTGTAGATCACTTGTTAGACCTGAGCTAGTGTATTGTGTACAGTTATAGGTGCCACATTAACAGAAAGATACGAATGCACTAGAGAGATTGCAGAATTCCTGTACGAGAATGGTTCCACTGATGCTAAGCTTCAGTTATGAGGATAGGTTGAAGAAGTTGGGACTGATGTGCTTAGATAAAAGAGACTGAGATGAAATCTGATTGAGGTTTTCAAAATCATGAGCTGGCTGGATAGAGTAGATAGGGTGAAGCTGTTCTCACTCATAACAGGACCAAAAATGGGAGGACATAGATTTGAGCTGATGTGCAGAAGAAGCAAGGCTAATGTGAGAAAAATCTTGTTCACACAGTACGTAGTTGGGTATGAAATGTGCTGCCTAGGAGTGTGGTAAAGCAAGTTCAGTTGAGGCATTCAAGAGCATTGGGTGTTTATTTGGATATTAATGGTGCACATGGATATGGGGAAAAGGCGAAAGATTGGCACAAGGCAATGATGCTCATTTAAAGAGCTGGTGATTCAGGCATGGTGGTCTGGTTATATAGGTAGTACTGGGCTGGCTGCCTCTAGCCCCTACGCTCAGATTTTTTGCAGATTGCGTTAGTGATGCCACTATAAAAAAACCTTGGTAAACTGATATTACAATGATTTTCTGTAGATTCTTTCTATCTGCCTTGTAGTATAAAATCACGTATATTTTGTATCCAGGTAGAAATGCTAGTTGGGTATTTCCTAAACATTCAACTCCATTATATCTTGAATTTACACAAACAGTTCAGCTTTTTATAAAAATGGACATTCCTATCACCTACTTATGATTTTGAGATTAACGTTCTACACATACTCAGCACAACTGCTTTTACCATTGTGTAGAGGTGTAAAGATCTAGCACTACCTTCCCAATACAACAACTGCCACTCTCTTCCATTAATGACCATGTCACCATGGCTTTTCATTGAGCAAAATAGTAGAACACATGACTCACTTATTCCTCTGGTTTGCCTTGAAGAAACATTTGTATTTGTAACTTGAAGGAGGTACAAGTAGCAAAAAGATATAGAGATGGTAAGGGTGGAAGATAAACAGCTGCTGGTGGGCAGGGTGTTGGATCTGAGACCAGAATAAATGGAACTGAGTAGAGGAAATCATAGCATTGGCAAGATTACAGAGACAGAAGGAGTTACATCATTGAATAGCTTAAGCACAAAGCAATACATTTGGGGTGTATTGGGACTGGGTACAATATCAGCCAATGAAAAGATGATTGATGTGCAAGACTTGAGTGAAGTTATGGCTTAACCTGAGGTGGTGAATAGTAAAGAATAGGGTTAGCAATAACTTGTTTCTGTTCCTTGTGGCAAAATGTTGAAAGATGGAATTATTTTTGAAATTTGTTTTTCTCCACTTTATCTGCCTTTGTTCTGCTACTTGATGTAATTCAAAGTAGTAATTACTGTACTGTTGCTGTGTATTTTACCTTTGAATGATTGGATATATGTAACCCCTATAAACTGCTGAATTCCTGATCTTGTATATATGTTGAGCAAGTAACAAACTGGGAATAGTATTTCTCTACTGCTAAGGAAAGAATTGTCAGTATGCGGCACTAACATATCTCTGTGTATCCAGCATTTGGGGAGCCATGAACAGTAAACCAGTTTCTACTGATCGGTTACAAAATGAAGAGGGGCCCAGGGAGGAGAAATTTAGGTTTACAAAAGATAAGCCATGTTATTTAAACAAAGAAACAATCGTGGAATATTACTACAAGAATAAATTTAGCTCAATCCTTTTGTTGAAAGAAAGACATGTGAATTTGCAAGAGCTTCCAAAGACTTGCGTTCCAAATTCATCACAGAATTTTGAAGAGAAAAATGTTGTTTCAGGTTCGTAGTCTAGTGTTGAGTTCTAACCTATCCCATTCGGGAACTGCAAGATGAAAAGATTCTGTAGACAAATTTGTCTATGTAACATAACAGTGAGAATAACCATTGTCTCAACAGAGCACCAAGTATGAAAGGAAACCCACTTTTCACAGATCATCACTAGAAAGATTTTCAGAACATGTAAAATTTTAAGAAAAGGTAATTAGATCAAAAGAGGATAACACTGGCATATTTTGAATTCTGCTGTGTGTTTGGCTTACAAATTAGATCTAATGTTCTGTTTGTATCAACAAACAAAGCTGTTATCCCTGACTCGTTGTGGAATCAGATTTTAATGGGACATTAGAAAACCGTGCAGGTGAGCCCCAAAGTAGGCAGTGACCTCTGTGCAAGATTGATGTTCAGACCAAGCTAGTTTTAATGTGGAGCTTAGTTACATGCCACAGAGCTAGCAAAGAAGGTGTCTGGTTTGAGACAACTGTTGGGGATCAGCGGGAACACCGCAGGGCACACTGGTGAATGGAATGTGAAAGATGGGAAATTACAGGATGGAGGTGTGGATGCTGGAACAGAGGAAGCCTAAGACTTCTGTGAGGGTTCCGACGGAGCACTCCTGTTACTCTTGGCCTACAAATAAATACTTTTCTTTTTAACAAGAAGCTTACCATAGTTAACATGTCTTGGTTTCAAGTCACCTCTTCAAGGAGATATCAAACATCATTAATGATTGTCATGAAGATCCAAAAACCGATGTTCTTTTGAAAAGAAAATCTGCTGTCTTTAAACTGGTTTTGATGAGATGTGACTCCAGACCCACAAGAATGTTGTGGCTTCTGAAATGCCTTAGAAAGCCAATCAGTCCAAGGGCAACTAGCGATGGGTGGCACATGCTGGGCCTTTTCAGCAATATGCATATTCCATACTGGAATAATTTTAAAAATGTGGGCATATTACCAGGTGATATCTTTGTTAAGTTAGTTGACATTTCTTTTATCCTAATAATGTTATCCTTTTACTCAGTGGAACTTTGGCTATTTAGCACCTTGTTTTGAGCAACATTTTCACCTGGCTTCACAGAACTGTGAAAAATAAATAGTTTCAAGCTCAAATGTGGAAGCAATGTGTACATGAATAGCCTGTGAGGCCTCAGACTTTTATCTTAGTTCTCCTAATTTCTGATTGTGAATTTTGTTTGCCTCAATATAACTATTCCAGAATCGAATGGAAGAGAGCAAAGCACTATTTAGAACAATTATCACATATCCCTGGTTTCAGAACTCCTCAGTCATCCTCTTCTTAAACAAGAAAGATCTCTTGGAAGAAAAGATCATGTATTCTCACTTAGTTGATTATTTCCCAGAGTATGATGGTAAGTAAATTGTATTTAAAATTATTGTCGAAGGATTTTTTATAAAATGCAACTGCATTAGTTTTCACACTTATAGTCGATATGAAATTTTGAAAAACAGATCCTTGGTTAATATCCTGCGAATTGTTGAAGAAACTGATCAAGTATTCAAATGTATTGAATTGGAATCTCTGTTAAATTTAAAATAATTTGGTTGCAGGGAATGTGTTGTTTATTTGCTTCTTTCCTATTGATTTACAAATACATGAAATTGAGTGAATTGACACAACACTGAAACATGTTGGAAGGTACAACATAGAAACAAGTGTTTCAACCCAAACTTGTCCACATTAATGTTTATCCAAGTAAGCAGTGATATTAATGTCATAATTTCGCTATTTGTATATCTCAATACCATTTTTTTTAAATTCTGCCACCTATTTAGCCTAAGCGACATGAAGATAAGGGAAAACAATTAGCAGCAGCCTTGGGTTAGAATGTGAAATAAGAGAACGCTTAAATGGTAGAAGTATTTTGTGATTGACCACATGGGAAATTCATCAGATATATATGCACACAGGCACCCACAGACTTTTAACCAACTTTTCAGATTATTGTCTTTTAGGGATACGATCAACATTAAACTCTTTGCAGTTGATCTGTAGCATGTGTGAAGAGAGCAAGAGACATTGAAGCTGTTCAACTAAGTCTGCCAAGTCTAAATCAGGAAAAATGAAAGACTTGCATTTATACAAAATTTGTAATGATTGGTGGACATCTCAAAGCACTTCACATCCAATCATGCACCTTTGAAATGTAGTCAGTATTGTAGGAAAAGTGATATCTAATTGGTGCACAGATAATGCCTAAAAACAGCAATATGATGATAATCAGATGTTCCGATTTTGTGGCGTTGGTTGAGATATAAATATTGGCTAGGACACTGAGGATAACTTCTCTGCAAAATCAAAAATTGTTGTATGGACTTTTTACATCTGTTCAACAAATTATTGAGGCCTTGACTTAATGCCTTATCCAAAAGGTAGTGCCCTGACAAAGCAGCTGTCCCTCAATATTGCACTGCTATGCCAGCCTTGATTTTTGTGATCATACCCTTGAGTGGGACTTGTACTTAGAATCTGGTGATTTAGAAGTTCTACCAACCAAGAAGCATAAATTAGATTTCATTGATTTGAAAGTAATATATAGAAAATAAGAGAGAAATAAAAAAAAGAGAGATGGTAGAGACAGAAAGGAAAAATAACTTTTTTTTTAAATCTTGGGAACACAAGGTTTTGAAGGAATTAGACTCTACGTTTTTAACTTTTCAATTCTAAGAAGATTGAGGGTCAGTAATTATGGCCAATCATCCTAAAACTTATTTTACACTTCAATTCATCAGCGTAACCTTTTTTTTTTCCATGCTAAGCAGATTAACAAGTTGTTCATGTAACAGCCTCAAACTTTACATGGATTCCATTTCTGGTGGTAAGGAACTAACTCATTGTTGCTATTGAGTAGAAGTAGCTTGGATAGCAACTCCTTGATTCTCGCATCTAACTATGTATATGCATGCTTGAGAAGTTGCTGTCCAATTTACTCCAAGTGGTGAGTGCTTTTAACCTCACAATTATTCTCAATTCAATAATCAGTCAGATTCAGAAAAGGCCAATGGAATATTATTTTTATAATTAGAATGCTAATACCTGAATTTGATTGGAGAGGAGGTGGAATTGCTACAGCTATTTAAAGACCTATTTCACAATATTTGGAGTGCTGTATACAGTTTGGGGTACTACAACTTAGAAGAGAGATCAGTCTTGGAAGGAGAGATTCACCAGACTTGAAAGGTTAATTTAAGAGGAGAAATTACATAAATCTGGTTTATATTGACTAGGAAAGAGGTTAAAGGGTTATTTTTGTTTTTGAAGATTTTAGTATTTTGAAAGTAATTGACAGAGTGGTTCGAAAGATTCATTTTCCGAAAGTAAGGCATTTAAGAACTGGTGGCAGGTTCAGTTGGCAGTTAGGAAGGCAAATGCAATGTTAGCATTCATTTCAAGAAGGCTAGAGTACAAGAGCAGTGATCTACTGCTGAGGCTGTATAAGGCTCTGGTCAGTCGGCGTTTGGAATATTGTGAGCAATTTTAGGCCTTGTATTTAAGAAGGGATGTGCTGGCGTTGGAGGGCATCCAGACAAGGTTTATAAGACTGATTCTGGGGATGAAAGGCTTGTCATGTAAGGAGCAGTTGAGAACTCTGGGTCCGTACTTGATGGAGTTTAGAAGGAAGGGGTGTGGGTTTGGAATCTCATGGAAATTTTCAGAATACTGAGAGGCCTGGATAGAGTGGACATGGAGAAGATGTTTTTACCAGTAGGAGAGACTATAGGACCTGAGGGCACAGCCGCAGAGTGATGGGATGACCCTTTAGAACTGAGAGGCGGAGGAATTTCTTCAGTCAGAGGGTGGTGAATCTGGAAATCATTACCACAGAAGACTATATGGAGACCAAGTAATTGAGTGCATTCAAGATAGAGCTAGACAGGGTCTTGATCAGAAAGGGAATCAAACTTTACAGGGAGAAGGCAGGAGAATGGGGTTGAAAAACATCAGCCATGATCGAATGGTGGAGCGGTCTCAATGGGTCACATGGCCTAACTTTTGTTCTTATTCCTTATGCTGTTGTGAATATCATCACAGAATCATTGCTATGCTATTCCAGAGAGAATTTAGGATAACCTATTAATGCCAAGGTTTGTCAAAATATGGACCCTTTTCCCACAAAAAGCCATGGGTTCATGCTGAATTAATCATTTTAAATGATTTGTTGGAGAAAAGGAAAAAAAGAATAAATGAAAGGTCTTGTGGCACAGCGATGGTTGGCCTAGTTCAAGTTTCACCTGCCAGAGACGTGTTCATAATGTGTCTGATCAGATGGACTTAAAAATGCTTCAATCAATATGGAATTAAGGCAGATTGATGGCGTTAATGAAGAAGTAGACTTGAAATGAAAATAGTTCTGGAGAAACTCAGCAGATCTAGCAGCATCTGTGGACAGAGAGGAAAAAAACAAAGTTAACATTTTAAGCCCAGTGAAATATCTTCAGGATTCCAAAAAATCGTTTTTCTCTCCAGATACTGCTAGATCTGTTGAGTCTGTCCGGCACTTTTTGTTTTTATTTCTAATTTCCAGCATTTGCAGTATTTTGCTTTTATTTGGTGAAGTAGCCTCAAGAGGTGAAATAGCCTACTCCAGTTTTATGTTCATGTCTGTCAGTGTTGACACTTAACAAATTCATTGTTGCATTCTATGGCCCCACAAAACATTTGATTAAAATAGGAACGAGGGACATCACTTCACCGTTACCATCAACTTTCGGGGCAGTAAGTTCAAAAACTTTGCTTATAGTTCTTGAATAATGTCCCTACAATACTTCATCATTCTCAACAACTTGCATTTATATCACACATTAAATGTAGAAAAGCTTCCAAAACACTTTACAAGAATGCAACGAGACTGTTAACATCTTGGTGGATACCATAACTTTTGTAAATAAATTAAAACTCCCAGCTGTTAACAGAATTAAACTACAAGATTTCACATTTTAAACCTGTTTAATTTTATAGGATTTAGACTAAATAAGTAGTACAAACTAAAAACTGTGGGCTGAATCTTGACATTTATCAGCCAAATGTCAATTTTGAGCAGTTTTGCTGGAGCACAGATGACTTGTTCCATACAGTTCTCTGCTGCTCACCTCATTATCGATTTATCAGCTAGCCCCCTATTTAAGGTCACTGCTACTATTTCGAGTAGCAGTACTGTTGTGGTCATCAGAGGTGCCAGATCTTGCTGACATTTGTACTGCAGGCACTATATTTAAAACGCCAGCTGTGCACCATCTTAAAAGTTGCTAACCAGGAACCGCCTTTAGTGCGTTGGCTGTAGAATTGTAAAGGATATGGCTGAGAGAAAGGAAAATGGAGGCTGGGGTGGTAGAAAGGAGGACTGTCCTCTTTTCCTAAGACCAACTGCACCAGATGCTGCCCGCCTTGGCTAGAGCAGCTACTCAGGTCCATTAGACACAGGAGAAATAGCTAGGTTTTTAAAGTTTTTGGCAAAGGTCTGTAGCTAGGGTTGTGGGTGAGGTTGTTGACTGCTTGCCGAGTTGGCTTGTTCTCGTTCACATGTTTTGTCACCACGCTAGGTGACATAATCGGTGGAGCCTCCGATGAAGCGGTGCTATTCTACTCCGCTTGGAATTTATACTGTTTGGTCCGTTATGGTAAATTCCAAGCAGAGTAGAATAACACCGCTTCATCGGAGGCTCCACTGATGGTGTCACCTAGCGTGGTGACAAAACATCTGAACGGAAACAAGCCAGCTCGGCGAGCAAGTCAACAACCTCACAGTAGCGTTTGTTGGAGACAGTCAGTAAACTGAATAAATTGGAGGAATTCACAGTTGTCAGCACAATGCTGGCTGTGATGTGTGCATCTGGCTATCTCCATGGACAGGTTGGCAGTTGCCATTGAGTGTCACGTCCAGCAGAATGCACAGTGGCTGGCTGCTGCAAATGCACAAAAATATGGATTCTGTTGCTTTTTATCACTGTTGGACAGCAACAACGATAAGGCAACAGAAGGAAAGAGGAACCTTAACATCACTCCAGGTGCCCTTTTGCCACAAGGTAACTGGGTGATGCTAGCAGTCTCCTCTGAGGATACTCCAGAGGTGCCCAGCATGCCCCAAACCTATGGAAATTACAATTGAGGAAGGTGAGCCTGCACAGGACAGACCACTCTCAGCAAGTCTGAGCCCTCTAGTCGCAAACACTGCCAGGGTCATCCACCCAAATTCTTAAGACCAATATTTCCACTAAAGTGCAAACTTCCTCCATCCCAGCTGTGAATCCCAAGATTGTCTGTAGACGTAATGGGAAGGCACATAGGTGGCATGCGTAACACTTCGTTGTAAGTAAAACATCACACGTAAATCTTTTCACTTTAATAATCAGCTGTCTGACTGTCATTTTAGTTGTGGGACCAAGAATCAACAGAAATTATCCTTCCTTGGTATCATACAATGTTTAGAACCCTGTCTGAAGGGTGGTCTACTCTTTCCTTAATGCCTATCAGAGCATACAATGGTATTCTTGATTACGGGAGCATCAGATGTTATGACACCTTCAAAAAGTTAACATTAACTTAAACAACAGGAAAAGTGAAGAAAGAACAAACAAAAAGCTGCATTTGCCTTTGGAGCTAAACAGACTTTTGCATTTGAGGCAGTAGTACATCTACTGTAAATTAAAAAATCTTCTCCTTCCTCCAACTGCAGTTGGGTGCCATCTAAGTCCTGTCTCGCTTGTAGCTGACACCTTCTTATTACAAAGGTGATATTCCTCCCACTCAATATCCTCACCATCTTCCTCAGGAGAGTCTGCTACTCTCCCATTCTTTTGCGTCCATCATATCCCCCTTTTCCTGCCCTTGTTGTGCAAAGCAAAGGGTGCTAAGATTATGTGGTATACTGTTTTGGAGTATACTGCAAGGCCCCTCACCCCAGATCAATTCAAGCGTTGGAACCTTTGGAGACCTACTGTCAGTTCCAAGATGGCCCTGGCGGAAGAATAGGCTGCATTATATTGATGCTTGGCCTTTGTTAGGATATTGTAAAATAGTTTTTAGCCATAGTTGGAGATGGTAACCCTTGTCTCCTAGCAGCTATTCCTTGTAAAGCATTTGGTCCTTGGAATAAAGCAGGAACCTGAGAGTTTCCAAAGCTGTTGGCATCATGCCAGCTTCCACAGTCCTCTAAGATGTGATAACAATGATCACCGATGATGTGGACTGGAACCTCGACACACTGTGTATGTAGTCTGTAGCACCCTGTATGTGGGGAAACTCCGTTATGTCGGCAGAGCCTCCTGCCCAGGCAGTAGCAGTGACCTCCTCACAGGGATACAAGATGAAGTGGTGTGATCTTGCACGAATGTCACCTGTACCAGCTTTGATACATTTGTGGATCCTGTTATGGACCAGACCAGACTCTTCCAAAATATACTCAGGAGATAGCCTACATTCTTGACATTTGTCTTTACTTAAAACGAGTGTAATGGACTGTTCCAGATGTGATTTGTTTGGGCCACCAATAGACTTTAATCAAAAACTCTTCATTCTTAAGACACAGTTAAAATACAGAAGAAAAGAATTGGCATAACTTTAACTCTATTGAAATACTTAACAAGATCACGTATTACTTAACCACTAATCATCACCTGTTTCAATATAGGCAGCATTCCATAAACACAATTCAGCAAAACCGTTAAGAGTCTCATATGCTGCCCTTCTCCAGTCCAGCAGAACCAAATACTGAAAGAAACAGTCTGCTTCATTTTATTTCTCAGAGGAAACCTCTTGTTTAAGACTCTAGCAATGGAGAACGCAAACTGTTCGCTCAGTAGCAGCAGTAATCTCTCAAACAGAAAGCAAAACTAAAAATCTCCTTGGGTCTGTGGGAGTCCTAAACCTGTCTACTCAGGGATAAATCCAAGCTGTTTACCTACTGCACATCTGACAGGCAGCATGGTGGGTCAGTGGTTAGCACAGCTGTCTCACAGCACCAGGGACCCAAGTTCGATTCCACCCTTGGGCGACTGTCTGTGTGGAGTTTGCACATTCTCCCTGTGTCTGTATGGGTTTCCGTCGGGTGCTCCAGTTTCCTCCCACAGTCCAAAGATGTGTAGGTTAGGTGGACTGGCCATGCTAAATTGCCCATAGTGTTCACGGATGTGTACGTTAGGTGGATTAGCTATGGGAAATGCATGGTTACAGGGAAAGGGTAGGGGGATGGGTCTGGGTGAGATGCTCTTCGGATGGTCAGTGTGGACTAGTTGGGCCGAATGGCTTGTTTCCACACTCGATTCTCTGATTCAGATGTTCCAACACCACTGTAGTAACATCTCTCTGGAAGAGAAACGGCACAGAACATGTATCTCTTAAAGGCACAGTACCATCACAATCTCCAGCAGAACCTTGGAAACAATGTCCCCTCCCTACAACATTCATGTTACTGTCTGTATCTCTATCAACTCCTGTCAGGTTTATGTGATCCCACGTTCCCATCCAACCCTTTTATTAAACTATTAATATCACCAATGTTCTCCCAAAGCTCTGGCCTACCATAAAGGAGTAACTCCCTGACTGACTTAACAGTACTCACTGGACTGGTTAGACTTGACCTACAGGACTGACCACAATCCAGTTAGCACGCTGGAAGGACATGGAACCTGATTGCACCAAGCATCCAGTTGATCATGGCCAAACCCCTGGAATGAAACGAGGTGATGCCCTTGACTGGACTAAGGACTGTTCCTTTTGCACTTCCAAACATGGCCACTTGGTTGAAGCACATGTAGTGAGTTAGCTGCTGGCACATGCTATAGTTATGACAGTGACATAGCATATTGTCCAACACCATCATGTCTGCCCCTTGACTGTTCAGCGTTGGCAACCATAACAAGTTTCCTGACTTTCTGTCTGCACTAAAATGCAAGGCGAGACACAATTGGCTATAAGTTTGGAATAAAGTGGCAATGCACAATAAGAAACACAATGCAGAGATGCTGTGAATGTCCAAGTAAGCACAAAGTGATAGAACGCTAAGAAAACAAGCCAAGAGCCCTGAGATTCACCCTGTCACAACACACAAGATGGATATGTCTCCTGGCCCCTAGCAATGCAACAGGTAGGTGAGTTCCCAAGTACAGTATTGTAGTGCTGAACAGTACTGCAAATTAGTCTGAGATCTGCAATGATGATATGGTAAGGCTGGTGCTTTGCTGATGCCAACTTCCATGGACAGAGGGTGCAGGTAGTTGCTGTTTGTGGAACGTGCCCTGAGGTGTTGGGATATGATAGCGTTATCCAACATGTATGAGAGAAGATGCTAGCAATCTGCTGCTACCAGGTAACTGCTGTGGTTTTTGGGTTGGGAATTGGCACCATCTAATTTCTCACCAGTACCTGGGAGAATAGCAAATTGCAGAGAAATGAGGTGAGGTAAGTTAATAATGAGATGTTAACACAAGCAAATAGGGTCCTCACCACTGACCAGTGAGATTCTGATTTGGACATTGAAATCTGAAGTGGAAACTAAGATTTTTTTTGGTGTTGAGAATCCTGGTTTTTTTCCATTCTTGCTGTGTTCTCCCAACTTTCTCATCATTACTGACATTAAGATACTGGGAAAATTCCACAGCTTGTTTCATAAATACTTAATAGTTAAATTAAAAAAATCTCAAAACAAAACTCCCTTCAACTTTTATTTCCACCCACATGTTTCCAAAACTAAAGTGTTCCTTCACTCTCCTGAGACCAAACCAGGGCACAGCACAGCTCTAGGAATTCACTTAGATTCTCCTCTGAAATGTGAGAGTTCTTGTGGGTCTTCCACTAGCATTCAGCTAAGCAAACCTTCCAACAGTTCACAAAAATGGGCCCCCTGCCGCCTTGCTTAGAAAGTCTGAATCAGAATCACTGCTATTTTTTTTCAAGATAGCTGTTTGCTCTGATCCCTCCTTTATAACTCCTGATTCAGTCTTCAACTGCATGTTTCTCTGAGAAAATCATGCAGCTAAAATCCAAAATCAAAAATAAATCTTCCCTGCAATCTATCCTTGCAGCATTGTGGCACACTTGGGATATCCCACATGGTGATTTAAACTAATCTCCAATTCCCAAACATCCTTTTGTTCAGGGAGACAACACACAACAACATCAAGTCTGCACTAGTGTTTTTCTCCAATTACACTGTTTGATCCGCGTATCTTACTCACTTTCTGTAACCTTTAACATTTCATCTTTCGGAAAAAGTAAAATGATTGTACGAGGAAACGTTGCCCTGATGTGGCAGGCTGGGCACCGTGAATCTCAGTTGACAGAATACTTCAGCTGAAAATGGGAAAATTCCATCCGTTGTTTGGGATGGGAGCTAATGTTAGCCAGGATACTTGAAGATCACTTGGTTCTTGTATGTAGAGGCATTGGATCTATAAAATCGACCTGGACCAAAGGATCTGGTAAACAGGATTGTGGTTTCAGATTGCATTCAAAGGATAGTGATAGCACCTCTTACTGTGGAGTACATCCATGGTATTGCAATGAGTTGTCACTCCAGGTTATGTACTCTCATCAGCAGCCTTTGTTATTAAAAACATGAATTGCATTATAAATTGAACCATTTTATTGGTAACTTCGTAGATTATTTGACAGTTTATTTATGTGTAGAAATATTTAAAAGTTACATTAAAAGCTCTAATTGTCTACTTAAAAACATGAACAGTATGCTTAACTTTGAATTGTCTATGGTTCTAATGTATCAAAGCCATTGTTACATCAATGTGTGGAGATATTAAATAACTGTATACTGTTTCAAATTATCTCATTAACAGGACCACAGCGAGATGCACAAGCAGCGAGGGAGTTTATTTTGAAGATGTTTGTGGACCTGAATCCTGATAGTGACAAAATTATCTACTCTCACTTCACGTGTGCTACAGATACAGAGAATATACGGTTTGTCTTTGCTGCTGTCAAGGACACTATCCTACAATTAAACCTAAAGGAATATAACCTGGTCTAGTTTACTAACTGACTTGGTGGAAACAAAACAAGAGCAACTGTATTATCTGTGAAAATAATTTGCATAATGCTAATTTATTGCCATTCTGGACTCTGTGCGCTTCCACAGAGATTTAGTAAATATTATGATTTTATTTAACAAAAATGGGGCAAAAGATGCTGACACACCTTCGCAGCACTCGTCCACTTTTTAGGCAAAACTTTGTGACTTTGTGTAAAATTTTCAATTTTCACTGTAAATTCTGATTTCAGCACTCTGAAGGTAGGGTTTTTTGCTTCTTCAAGCACACCCCTTCCTTTTCTTTTCCCCAAAGGAATACTTGAGGTACAATGTCCCTTTTCTTGTCATCTGTTCCTCTTAATGCTCAATGGTACACAGTAAAAATTGTAATGTTTTTGGCAGATACCAAGCTACCAATGGTATAATTATCGTACTTTTTTCTGATAGATGAAAAGTATTGGTACTGTGATTTTTAAATTATTGATATGTATAATTTAATCATCAATTTTCAAACTAAGCAATTTGTCTTCATCTTAAGCTATAAAGATGGGAGCTCATAAAGCAATAGGTGATTGCTCATCTGTAAATGTTGCCACACTTGGATTCCCAAAAACATGGATAGATGTAGGTAAGAGTACAATATTGAGAATGTTGTGTACTTGTAAAACAGTATATGGGGTTCAATTTCTATTTATTATGTGCCATTCTATTGCTATTTACTAGACTTGTTTTACTGAAAGATGCCAAACAAAATGTTATCTACACTACATTTGCTGATTTTTTTGCAATCTCTGCTTGGGTCTTTCTCCTTAGAACTGTAGCTGGAGACATCATTGACGTACTTAATTTGCACCAGTGTAGTTTTTAAATGTTACTTCTTTGGCTTTAAGTGAAAAAGTTTTAATATTGCCACTCATGGCATTTTCAACGTTTTTGAAGTTTTAATGGATAAAAATTGCTTTACTCAAAATGCCTAAAATCATGTGGCTCATATCACAGTAGTGACTGCACTTGAGCAGAAGATGAATGGTAAGCAAATAACATTGCAGTATCAACTCCTGGGTTCTTCTAAAAGCCGTTTCTTGGACACATGCCAAAACAAGTGAAGAAAATAAAATGGTGCTCTTCCACATTATGTAATATTTGCCATTAACTATGTATTATTCTTTGACATAGGCAGATCAGTATCCATGACCAATTTTGTATCTTAACTTTTTTACACATATGTTGAAAGGTACTGTGATTATGTTTTGATTAAATCCTGCCAGATCCCTCATTTTAAACCAGAATGGTTTTCATTTTCCATAATGTCCTAGTAAATAAACCTGTGTCATTATTTTCATTCCTTTCAAAATCTGGTTCTAGGCTTTGGTGACTGTTTGTTTAAAGAGCAGATCTGTGAACAGACATGACTGTGTTCCTTTAACTTTCTAGTTTTCAGGATTTTTTGTTTTTTGAGCTGTTAACATAGATTATCGATGGTTCAGGTAGCTAATTTAAAATTATCTGTACTGTCCATTATCAGAGATGATATGTCTTTGTGCATGGTTTCCTGCTTCAAAAGAGTAGCTTTTGTTTCTAAGGAGCACCGAAGTTAATGGTCAGTGATTTGTCCCCCTCATTCCTGCACCTCCATCAAACATTCATTTGTGCTTTCATAGACAAAGCTCTTATAATTTGTAAAACTTGGCTGTAGGCATAGTGTACTTATAATCTTGTAATAATTGTGTGTGAATACGTATATATATTATATATATGTGCACACATGCGCTCACATCCATATTGGCTTTGTGATAATTTTGGCAGATTGAATGTGCTGTATTGATAATATATATCTATGTAATTGTATTGTAAGTCTTATAGCTAATTTGCATTTTGAATAATGTTATTTACTTTTTTTACGAGAAGCGAATGTAAATTTTTGCCAGTTTTTTTCTCAATTAGGGTTTAAAATATTTTCTTTTTGTAAGTCAAGATAATTATCATAGTGTAGTAGCCTGATTAATATACATCACATGGGTTTCTGATCAAAGAATTCCTTCTGATAAAATTTAAATCTGTCCTTTCTCTCCCAGAAAGTATTTGTACAAAGTTTAATCAATGACTCCGCCCATGAAGCAATCAAAAAAATTGGCTTCTGGATTTTGTCATGTATAAAAGAAAACAACTTGCCATAATTCCTTAAATTAAGAAAGTGTTTTAGATCAAAGGTTGTATTTTGGGGAATGCCATATGCCAAATTCTTGTATCTGTAGTGTCTCTGATGGAGTTGGTCATAGTTTACATTATACAGAATGTCTGTATTACCAGTAGATACATTTAAATTTGTGTTTTATGCCTTATGGCAGTGGAGTCAAGAACTTTGTGCCTCAGAATTGAAGCCTAAGACAAGAGATGGCCTCTAAAACGTGTGTGCTGTGTTGGGTGTCAGAATTGAAAGCTAGATGTCGGCTTTTACTTTATCAGTAATGCACTGGAGGGACCAATGCAATGTCATTAATTCCTGTGAACAAAGAAAGACATTATACTGTCAAATGAAGTAAAGCCAAGTCCAGCAGCTACTTGCTATTTACCAACTCATGTCACCAAGTGCAAACAAATAAATGAAGTTAGGCATGCTGTATGTAAAGGTGTAAGAATGACCAGTAGCTTGGTCGACTCTTGTAACATCTACATTTTTGTAATTGAATAGAATGTACATAAAGTATGTTAATTTGGCCTACAAAAGCCCTGCCTTCATTTACTTTTTAAACTGCTCAGTCAATTAGTCTTCAAGGATTTTAGCTCATTGGCACTTTCAGCAGAGAAACTGAAAGTTGTTAAGAAATTAAATACTTTAATTGAAAATTGTGAATGGCATTATGGCTGCCAGATCAATTCTGCTCCTAATAATATAGAATTGAAGAGATCTAAATTACAGTAAAGTGAAACAGTGTGCGCCATGGGCAATTTCTTGTAGTGCCAGATTCTTTTAAATGTTCTGGTAGGACTTGTATATTTAATTCCTGTTAGATAATTTTAACATGCAATATTGTAAAAAAATCATATTTGCTGTTTTTAAATTGCCACTTAAATGCATGTATTGTCATTGTTTGGGGAAGGGAAATAGTTTTTGGAAAAAACTAATGTTGTATATTAATGCCCCAAATGATCTTGCTGGTTACAAATATAGTATTTTTTGGCCATAATTTTGTACTGGTTTCATTTGATGTCTCCTGGTTGTATTTTTCTTCTCAACTGCTTTTCATGATACTGTACTTGGAATAAAATTTTATTCCACTGATTTTGTCTTCACATTAAAAAAAATTATTATCCAGTATTTTTTCAGCACGTGAAATTAATAATTGTCCTTCAGACTCTCATGGGAAAAAACTGATCAATGTAGTAGCACAAAAAAGACTTGTCCCTTGTCATGGATTGTATGTTCAATAAAATAAATACTTTGAATTTTTAGTGCTCCACATGTTCATTCTAACTTTACTACTTAATGAATATTGCTATAATAATCAGGCCCTTTCACTAGTAAGTTGTCAATGGAAAATATACATAATATAAAAACAGATATAGAAGCAAATAAAACGTTGCTGTTTCTGATACTTTTTTCACAAAGTCATTTGGTATTCAGAGCTTGAATATTGCAAAACAAAAACAGCCATGTTGCCAAGGCTTTTTTTTTGCACTAAGGACAAATATCAAAATGTCAGATTTCTTTTGATCAAATAATTTAATCAGAAAAACAGTGCCCACTGGTTGGCAATTCAGATATATTGCCAGGGAGAAAGTTATTTTTCAAAAAAAGTTGTTTTCTGTTTTGTCAGGTCATTTAAAAAAAACATTTTAAAGCTTAAGTAGATTCCTTTTTTTTGAGGACAACAGGTCCTTGCATCTGAATGTATGTGACATCTGTAAGTATCACGAGTTTGACAGATTATCTTAAATTTTGTCACTGTAATTATTATAACACTCCAGATTGGTCAGCAAGTGCTGCAACCTTTCCCTTCACCCGTTCGCCTGCCGCCCTATTCCCCTCACCCATTCGCCTGCCGCCCTATTCCCCTCACCCACAGATGTGCACCTTCTCACACACACACCACCTTACCCATTTTATGTACACGTTTGCTATTCCTGTGTAGTTTTTCAGAGGTTTTAGGCATTTAAATGGTTTACTTACCAGACTTGGATAACTAGTGCTATAAAAGGGGTTATGACAGATAGATAATCATTTAACTTTTCGTCTGATCTGTGTTGGACATAGGAATCTGATCCAAATTGGATGATTCTCTAATTCAGTTCATTGTGGATATACATTGTAATTACTCTTTCAGTTGTCTCCTGCCCAACTTTTGAATTTCCCATCCTAAAACATCTGCACCTCAATCCTGTTCTTCAAGAGGCTCCTTAAAATCTACCACTTTGGTCAAGCTTTTGATCATTTGACCTAATAGCTTCTGATTTGGCTGACTATTATATATGGCTTTAATAATGCTCCTGTGGAAGGCCTTGCTGTGTTTCATTACACTAAAGATTAAAAATAGCATTAATAGCAGAGCACTTGGAAAACAGTAATGGGACTGGACAGTGTCAGCATGAATTTATGGAAAGGAAATCCTACTTGACTAATATTGGGAATTTATTTGAGGATATAATAAGAGTTGATAAGGGGGAACCAGTGGATGTGGTTTACTTGGACTTTCAAAAGGCTGTCCAATAAAGGTCTCACATAAGAGATTAGCATGTAAAGTTAAAGCGGATGGGATTGGGGGTAGTATACTGACACCGATAGAGAACTAGCTAACAGGCAGGCAACAAAGAACAGGAGTAAATGGGTCATTTTTTGAGAAGCAGCCAGTGACCAGGAGAATACCACAGGGATCAGTGCATTGATCCCAGTATTCATATGCATTAATGATTTAGATGAGGAAACTAAATGTAAATGCCCAAGTTTTAAGATGGCACAAACCTGGGTGGGAGGGAAAACTGAGAAAAGGATGCAGGGTGCTTCAGTGATAATTGGATAAGTTGAGTGGACAAATGCATGGCAGATGAAGTATAAAGTAGATAAATGCGAAGTAGTTTATTGTCTGAAAGGGGAAGGTGCAACTTTGGCCTCTGTGTCCTTGTACATCGGTCACTGAAAGTAAGGATGCACCTGTAGCAGGCAGTGAAGAAACAAATGCTATGTTGGCCTTCATGGCAAGGGTATTCGAGTATAAGAGCAGGAGTAGCTTGCTGCAATTGTATAGTGTCTTGGTGAGACCAAACCTGGAGTACTGACTTAGTCTCCTTATCTCGGGAAGGATGTTCAGACTGTGGAGAGAGTGCAATGACGATTTACCGGACTGATTCCTGGAATAGTAGGACTGATATATAAAGAGAAATTAGATTGGTTAGGACTATATTCATTTGAATTCAGGAGAATGCGGAGGAATCTCTAATGGGGCTAGACAAGGCAAATGCAGGAAGAATGTTCCCAATGACCAGGGAGCCCAGAATCGGGGCATAATTGAAGGATATGGATTAAGCTATTTAGGACTGAGATGGGTAGAAATTTCTGCACCCAGAGTGGTGAGGCTGTGGAATTTCCTGCCACAGAAAATGGTTGATGATAAAACATTGAACGCTTTCAAGAAGGAAGTTTTATTTCTTAGTGCTAAAGGATGTGGAGAGAAAGCAGAATAAGGTACTGAATTAGACGATCAACCATGATCATACTGAATGACAAGGGCCAAATGGCCTACTCTTGCTCCTATTTTCTATGTTTCGATGTACATAAATATTAGTTGCTGTTCTCAGGAAATTTCTGTTGGCAGAATTTTTGCAGATTAAATTGTCTCCTGATATTATGGGAGTTAGAGCAACATGATTGTAGGCACACTTGAGTAACATGAAAGCCATGGAAACTTTGTGTGATGATTTGGGCTGTGAAATTACATTTATCAAAGATACACTCTTGTTGGGTTCTTGGTGTGATACACTCACTAATGCTGATATTAAAGGAAGTAATTGTGCTTTAGCTTGAAAACTATGTCCTTACAATCTTGTCCAAATGTTTTCAAAGAGAATGCGTTATGTCAGATGAATACAATTGATGCAAACAATACTTATTACCAAAATTTGGTACATTAGCCATGATAGATGCCTCAGGTTTTCAAGAAAAAATGGCATTAAAATGTCCACAGAATTTGAAATCGCCTCCCTGAATATAGTCAGCTGCTTTTATTTGAAAATACTAAATAGATCAGGTATGGAGGGGTCACAAATGTTGGAAATGATAGTTGTGAACAGCCCAAGGGGACGTTACTGCACTAAAATTGCAAATTTAAAGGACATTTACAATCAGTGAGAATGTTACTGCAGGCCTATCTACCCAGCCCTTTTGAATCATTGATTAATTTCTTTATTGTGAAGCTGGGACAATGGACCTTTATTTCTTCCAAAAACAAATTCAGTCAATCCTTTAAAATTTGCCATGGATTTCAATTATTCAAATGTGTTTAAATTTCATATATTTCTAACTCCCTTAATATTAAACTGATTCTAGTCATTAAACCTAATAGAAAATTCCTAAGCCCAACAATTTTTATTTTATACAATATCTTTAAAGTTGTGAAACTTGCCAAGGTTTCCACAGGAGCATGATGGAGGGATATGTAACACTGAGTCATGTAAGGAGATATTAAGTCAGATGATCAAAGCTTATCTAAAGAGAAATGTTTAAGGGATTGCCTTCGAAAAGGAGAGCAAGATAGAGAGGTGGATATGATCTAGGCAGCCAGATTCAGGGCTTGGGACTTGCAACTGACTTGGAACCATGGGAAGCAGATTCTCTATCTATGATTAGATGGATAAAAATGGAACCAGGTAAGACCAACCCATCAAGTTGGATGACAATGGAGATATGAACTATCAAATATTGCACATAGGCCAAGGGGATGACGAGCTTTGTTATTAGTCAAATAGGGTGCTACTTGTGACATTGATAAAAGTTCTTTTGGTGCTCTGGCAGGGGTGAAAACCTCATTCAAACATGGAGTTCTAGGAAAGATGAGGATATAACAATAACTTTTGGAGAGGAGGGAAAGTTGGAGATAAGACAATAGTTTGCAAGGCTAGTGGGGTCCAGGTTTTTTGAGACAATGAGTGATGATGGCAAAGTTAGAGTGTGGCTGGAACCTGAAAAATGGGAATGATTTTACTATGTTGGCTAGGATGGGAAGGGAAGTTGGGTCAAGCAGTATAGTGGGAGCAAGATCAAGTGAATAGCAGATCGATCTCTTGAGCTTAGAGAGGATTTGTGGGGAAGTAGGAGAGAAATTAGACAAAGATGAGAGCCAGGACTATGGTAGGCTGAGCATTAATAGTTTGACCAATGAGCTAGTTAAATGGAGGGGCAATGCACAGGATGCTGATACTATTGTCTGAATCTTAGTGACAAGTAAGTCCATGAGCTCCTTGCATTATTGCAGGGAATAGCACAAGGGTGGCTTAAAGGGACAGATTGCTTTCAAGGAAAGTAGCCAGTGGTAACGCTTGCAGTTTTAATAGAGGAGAGCAGGATATGGCAGTGCTTTAAGTGACTGAACCAGGTCTGGCAGTGAATGACCTTTCAAGTCTGTGTTGCCTGTACTTTAAGGGAGCCGAGATTAAGTCTGCTGGGGAGAATATGCAGGAAGAGAGAAGTAATGGTTTTAATGCAGATTGGCACATGTGAAGTTGAGGCTGAGTAATTCAGTTGCTAAGAAAGATCAGACTTCTGTGAGGTTTCCCTTCATCTTCCTTTTTTAAGAGTGTAAATTACAAATATTGACTTTTTTTGTTCAAATCTTGAATTGAGGAGTTAGCTTTATAGCCCTTTCAATGCACTGTTTCAACATGCTTATTGCAGAATCAATGCACAATGAGACTTATTCTGGACTACTCAAATAATGCATCTTTCAAAGAATATTTGGGCTTTTCCTTTCAATTATAGAGACTTCAGTTGAGGCTCAAATTTATTGAAAACTTCTCTTACCTATTCCAGTCTTGGAGAATCTATAGAAAATAGCAAATTTGTAAATTTGTTTAATTTGCAAGTTCTCTCTGCATTAATACCATGACTAGGGTCTGCATGTCTTTGATTAAAGAAAGCTGTAAACCATGCTGTTGTAAATAGCCAATAAATGTTTATTAGATTCTGATCCTGAAGCATTGCCTTGGGTTCCAGCTACAAGTGATCTGACAGCATCTGAAGATGACTAATAATTGGCATAAGAATAGTCCCCTCTTATACTACACTTTCTTGATTAAAATACAGATTACTTATGGGCAATGGTAGTTTCCCTATCTCTGGGTCAGACGTCCTGTGTTCAAGTCCCACTTACTCCAGAGGTACGTCAGAACATTTCTGAACAGATTGATTAACAATTATGTACAAATCTTGTGACAAAGTTGTTTGAAATTTCCTAAGCTGAGGTATTTTCAACCTCATTTGTATCCTTCACGTGTTGCAATGCCATTTATAAATATTTTAGGCCCAGGTTTTGGAGTAAGGAAGTGATAATCATCAATTTCAATTTAACCCCAGCTCAAAATGAACTTGTATGATGGCATTAGTCCTTAAATGTATACAAGGTGAGGATTTGTTAATCTGACTTTATCACTTACGGCATTTTGGATATATTTTGGTATGCTAAGTGCTGGGTTTCCTTAGAATGGGTCAAGATCTGAAGGGTACAACTATACACTTACCCTGAAGCTATTATTCTGAAGCAAAGAAATTACTTGTTAATATGTCAGAGCATCTAACTTAAAACTACGTGTATTGCAATCTGGGCCGACGTGTAATAGGACTCCTGTTTAATGCTGACACAGCTCACTGTTTCAGAATTGAGTTATCAAGTAATTCATCTCATTCAATTTCTTTCTGAGGCCCACTAAACCTTGCCTTTAAAGGTTCACCTACCACTGGTAGTAACACTAACACTTTATCTTCACTAGCAAAATTGCAAATTTTAGAAGTCTTGTCTGATGCCTGTTTCATCACATGCTGTTTCAGAGATAGTAGGAACTGCAGATGCTGGAGAATCTGAGATAACAAGGTGTAGAGCTGGATGAACACGGCAGGCCAAGCAGCATCAGAGGAGCAGGAAGGCTGACGTTTCGGGCCTAGACCCTTCTTCAGAAATGGGGGAGGGGAAGGGGGTTCTGAAAGAAATAGGGAGAGAGGGGAAGATAGGTGGAGAGGAGATAGACCGGTCAAAGAGGCAGGGATAGAGACAGTAAAGGTGAGTGTAGGTAGGGAGGAGATAGGTCAGTCCAGGGAGGACGGACAATTCAAGGGGGCGGGATGAGGTTAGTAGGTAGGAGATGGGGTTGGGGCTTGAGGTGGGAGGAAGGACGGGTTAGGGAGGCGGGGATGAGCTGGCCTGGTTTTGGGATGCAGTAGGGGGAGGGGAGATTTTGAAGCTTGTGAAGTCCACATTGATACCATTGGGCTGCAGGGTTCCCAAGCGGAATATGAGGTGCTGTTCCTGCAACCTTCGGGTAGCATCGTTGTGGCAGTGCAGGAGGCCCAGGATGGACATGTCGTCTGCGGAATGGGAGGGGGAGTTGAAATGGTTCGCAACTGGGAGGTGCAGTTGTTTAGTGCGAACCGAGTGTAGGTGTTCCGCAAAGCAGTCCCCGAGCCTCTGCTTGGTTTCCCCAGTGTAGAGGAGGCCACAATGGGAACAGCGGATGCAGTATACCACATTAGCAGATGTGCAGGTGAACATCTGCTTGATGTGGAAAGTCTTCTTGGGGCCTGTGAGGGGGGAGGTGTAGGGTCAGGTGTAGCACTTCCTGTGGTTGTCGGGAAAAGTGACGGGGCTGGTGGGGAGTGGGGAGTGTGGAGTGGACAAGGGGGTCACGGAGGGAGTGGTCCCTCCGGAAGGCAGATAAGGATGGGGAGGGAAAAATGTCTTTGGTGGTGGGGTCGGATTGCAGATGGCGGAAGTGTCGGAGGATGATGCGTTGGATCCGGAGGTTGGTGGGGTGGTACGTGAGGACGAGGGGGATTCTGTTTTGATTGTAATTGCGGGTAGGGGTTGCGAGGGATGAATTGCGGGAAATGCGGTCCTTGAAAAACGAGGACATCTGAGATGTACGGGAGTGGAATGCCTCATTCTGGGAGCAGATGCGGCGGAGGCGAAGAAATTGGGAATAGGGGGATGGCATTTTTGCAGGAAGGTGGGTGGGAGGAGGTGTATTCTAGGTAGCTGTGGGAGTCAGTGGGCTTGAAATGGATATCGGTTTCTAGGTGGTTGCCAGAGATGGAGACAGAGGGGTCCAGGAAGGAGAGAGAGGTATTAGAGATGGTCCAGGTGAACTTAAGGTTGGGGTGGAAGGTGTTGGTGAAGTGGATGAACATCTGCTAATGTGGTATACTGTATCCGCTGTACCCGGTGCGGCTTCCTCTACATTGGGGAAACCAAGCAGAGGCTCGGGGACCGCTTTGCGGAACACCTACGCTCGGTTCGCACTAAACAACTGCACCTCCCAGTCGCGAACCATTTCAACTCCCCCTCCCATTCCGCAGACGACATGTCCATCCTGGGCCTCCTGCAGTGCCGCAACGATGCTACCCGAAGGTTGCAGCAACAGCACCTCATATTCCGCTTGGGAACCCTGCAGCCCAATGGTATCAATGTGGACTTCACAAGCTTCAAAATCTCCCCTCCCCCCTATCGCATCCCAAAACCAGTCCAGCTCGTCCCCGCCTCCCTAACCTGTCCTTCCTCCCACCTATCACCTCCTCCCACCTCAAGCCCCACCCCCATCTCCTACCTACTGGCCTCATCCCGCCCGCTTGACCTGTCCGTCCTCCCTGGACTGACCTATCCCCTCCCTAACTCCCCACCTACACTCACCTTTACTGGCTCCATCCCAGCCTCCTCGACCTGTCTGTCTCCTCTCCACCTATCTTCTCCTCTATCCATCTTCTATCCGCCTCCCCCCTCCCTATTTGTTTCAGAATTCCCCTCCCCCATTTCTGAAGAAGGGTCTAGGCCCGAAACGTCAGCCTTCCTGCTCGTCTTATGCTGCTTGGCCTGCTGTGTTCATCCAGCTCTACACCTTGTTATCTCATCACATGCTGTGCTACTTTTAAATGCTGTTTAGCCAATTCACCTGCTCTATTTAACCTTTCCCTAAAATTTGACACATAATCTAAATATGTAGTCTCTGAACACTGACTCACCAATTTCTTCTGAATTTCAGTGGTCCTCATGCCCGTAGAACTAATTCAAACGGTCTGCATTCCTAATTGCAAAAAGTACAAATGGAATTCTTTTATCCCAGTCTTCTGGCTAGATTTGACCATAAGCCCTCAACCTGGCCTTTAAAGTTTTATCCCTCTGTTCTAATGTTCCTTCCGATTTTGGATAGTATGCAGTGGATTTGAATTGGTTTATTCCCAAGTTATCCATAACTTCCTTGACTAATTTTGTAAATTTGACCCTTGATCTGATTGTATTTCTGTGAGTAGGCCATATTTAGTTTTTAAACAATCGAGTAACTCTTCTACAATCCCTTTAGCTGTGTTACTGTATAATTGAATGGCCTCTGGAAATCTAGTAGACACATCCATTATGGTCAACAAATACTGATTCCCACTTTTTGTTGTAGGTAGTAGACTTACCCAATCAATTAAGACTCTTGCAAAAGATTCCTCAAATTCTGGAAAGGGTGCTGCTTTTATCACTACCTGAGGTTTTTCCAATTACCTAATATGCATAACATGTCCGGCAAAATTCAACCACGTCTCTGTGCAGTCTAGGCCAATAAAAATGTTTTTGTATTTTGGCTTGAGCTTTCCATACTCCCAAATGGTAATTCATGTGATACCTGCAACACCACCTTTCTTTAACCCCACTGGTAATACACCCTGATGAACTTCTGCCCATTTTTCGTCTGCCTGAATATGTGATGGTCTCCATTTTCTCGTGAAGACTTCATTATTAAGATATTAACATTCTGGGATACACTCATTCTTCTTCTGTGAATGCTTTTTGATACAACTGCTTTAGTTTTTCATCTTTCTGTTGTATTTCAGCTAACTTCTCTAAACTAAAAATATCCACTTTGTCCTCCACCTGTTGTTGTTTTTGTTTGATCAAATGGTTGAGAAAAATAATTTCTGATAATTGAACTTCAACTTCCTTATCTGTACTCCTTGATTTCTCCTTCAGTTTCAACTTGTGGCTTTGTGACCTTGTTACCACACAACCAGGAAAAGTCCCAAGATATACATCCTGTAACACCTCAGTTGTCTGATTTTCCACTGGCTTTTCAACCACAGGCATCATTCCCACCAGCTATATCTTTACCGAGGATAAACTGTAATTCTGAAAACAAGAATTTCTCTATTACTGCAACCACCATTTCACCATTTTTCACTAGACTCTCCAACCTCACCTTATGGTGAGAACAGTAGTGTTCCATTGTATGAATTCTATATATAACCGCTTATTCTGACAATAATCCTTTCGAATTATGTATCTTCTCATCTCTCACCATCAAAAGTTGACTTGCTGCTGTATCTCAATTTTAATTTCTTTACCTGCTTTTTCTTGGCATATATGAGTAAACCTTACCCACGCAATTATTTAAAGAGATTTGGCAGTTTCTTCTGAACCAACCCTGATCAGGTTGTATATTCTGGTGCAGCTTTTTAGCTTCCACTGTGTTCTCCATCACCACTTCAACAAAACTCATTGGCTTTTCCTGTTTTCCCCACATCTGTCTTTCCAGTGCTTTTTCTAAACCACCAGCACTGTCGCTTCATGTGGCCTACTTTATTACAGTGAAAACACCTGAGCTTTTTCACTTTATTTTTCCCCCCTCATGCATTTCCTAGTTTACCAAAGGTTAGAAATCTTTAGTCAGATTTCCTTTTCCCTAATCATCTGAGGATTTCTCTTTTCCCCACTTTCAATCCCTGGCAGATTGAAATGGATGTTGGAAGCCAAACTTAGATTTATGAACCAACTTCTAATCATTCACCATTTCTGCTGCTAATCTTGTCATCTTAGCAGCAAACCTGGGCAACACTGGAACATATTTAAATCGATCACCACCAGGCCTTTGGCTAGGATGGGATTGTTCTCTGTCACTGACCTCATCACTGCACCTATCTTTCACCTCTATTTTGCCATTTTAAGTTGACTGAGTTTTCATTTCCAACTCCCGAAATTCAAAAACTCTTTTTCCCTTTCTTCTGGTAGGGTCTTCCTTTCCTTTTCGTTTTCCTCTGCGAGAGCTGTTATCTCTTTCTGCTTTTCTTCTTTCAATCATAATTCAAACTACTTCACTTCCTCTTTCTTTTTCAGTTGCCTCTAATTTAAGCTGCTTCATTTGCAATTGAATTTTAGCCATTTCCAAAAGATTCTGATGGCATTCCTGGCAATTGTAAATGGTGAGCTATTACTGCAATTACCTCCCCTTTTTGCACAAAAGGCAACCCCAACTCCAGCTTGTCTGCCAATTCCAAAAGATTTGCCTTGCTCATTTTCTGTAAAATTTCTGAAGTGACTTTTTCTACCCTAAGCAATCTCATAGTGACTGAAAGAACCATTACTATGCAAGGCATACCCTACTTAAACTAAATGAATACAACACTCCAAAAGAGAACACCAATATTCACCACTCACTGCCTTTGAATCCAATAATCCTAAACCCAGCCTGGAATTAGAGATTTAGATTCTGACGAGCCCCCAGTTTGTTAT
>NC_063334.1:59408659-59467693 GCF_021869965.1 Rhincodon typus
TGAAAAATTACAATTTACAACAAATTCTATTGCTCATTTAAAGACAATGGAATTGCGTTCAGAATAACCTGTATGTACTTTTGTGCATACAAAATGACGGCAATATTACGGGAATTGGGCAGTTACAAATGGTTGACATTTTAAAGGTAGTTTTGTAAACAATATTCCACAAAAATCAAATTACATAAATCCTTCAAAATCAAACAATGTGATTTTGACATATCTATCAGATACCCTTTCACATTTCTGGTATCTGTGTAAAGTTTTATTCTACAAATGATGTTTAACCACTGAACAGCAATTGCAGATGATAGCAAGGTTGAAGGCCACATTTTGATGAAAGAATATATAATGCAGAGACCAAATAAAAGAGAAACTGCACCAAGCGCAGTTTTAAAAAATTGTTCAAGGGAGGTAGGTGTCACTGGCTGGGCGAGTATTTATTGGCCATTGATTGTTACTGTGGAGAAGTTGATGATCAGCTACCTTTTTGAAATGTTGCACTCCATGTGGTGACAGTACACTCACAGTGCTATCAGGAAGGCAATTTGAGAATTTGGACCTGGTGACAGTGAGGGAACAGTGATGTATTCCCAAGACAAAATGACATGTAGCAGGGAAAGGAACTTGCAGCTGGTCATGCTCACATGTACCCGCTGCTCACATCATTCTAGGTAGTAGAGGTCACAGGTTTGGAAGATACTGACACAATACAGAAACTTTCTAAAGCTCTTTCATCAGTGGTGGAAGGAGTGAACGTGGAGGGCGGTAGTGGGGCTCAATCATGGAGTAGGTTCTTTTGTATATAATGCACTAAATCAGCATATTCTAGAGTCTATCCCATCTACTCAATCCCAACAGTGTATTTTGCATTAATTTTGGGAACTGGTTAGCTACACAACCAGAGATAGTAGGAACTGCCGATGCTGGAGTCCGAGATAACAAGGTGTGGAGCTGGATGAACACAGCAGGCCCTCCCTCCTCATTGACCAACCCCCATCCCAACTCCCTGCTTACACTCACCTTTACTAGCTTCATCCCCCGCCTCCTTGACCTGTCCGTCTCCTCTCCACCCATCTGCTCCACTATCCACTTTCTATCACCTCCTCCCCTCTCTCTTTATTTCAGAGCCCTCTTCCCCTCCCCCATTTCTGAAGAAAGATCCAGACCCAAAACGTCAGCTTTCTGCTCCTCTGGAGCTACATAACCAACTGTTTGCATACAAACCAACTTGGGAAATGAGTAATGTGGGAGAATATGATTTATGAAAGTCATTTTGAAGAACATTAAAATTACAAATTTTATTTTCTTGCAAATGAAAAAAGCTCCAAATGCCTTATTAAAACTTCCTAATTTTTGACTCAAAGACAACTAAAACACTCAGGGCAGGCTAGTTAGTGAATTGAAAGCCTGGTAGCTTCCAAGTGTGTCATAACCCATAAAAGTGCTTATCGACATTAGCTATAAACAGCCTTAGAACGGAAAGAGCTCAAATATCAACTCTCATATCAAAATTTTCCTGCCACTGCTCCAAGACAACATACTGAACAGAAGCTGTCTCTTACCACCGCCCACCCCCACCCAAAATCTTACCTCTGCCTCTCTTCAATTTCGTTAATTCCCAACATCCTAATACTAATCCTCAAAGCATTTAAATTGATCACACTTAACCATAAGCAATTGCATTCATATGCAAAGATTACTGCAAAGAATCAAATCTATGAATTACTCCATACAGAAATCAAATAGTCCAACTCCTTGAAAACCTGAAAGTTTATTTCCCTCAAGAGCTTATCAAACTTACTTAAAATCATTGTTTATTTCTGCTTCGACCAACCCAATAAATAGCACGATCCAGTTCACTATCACACACTACATGAAAAAAAGCTTTTCCTCACTTCCCCGGACATCTCTTGCCCAAAATTCTAATTTTGTGCCCCCTGGCCTTTGTAAGATATTACATCGTGAACACCACAAGTAACCAAAGAATTCCTGGTTGTAGTGTTGTGACTGAAAGAAAATTAAACATATCCAATGAATAGAAAATCGAAGTAACACTTTTAGTTTCATTGTCATAAAAAAAGTCAGCACGTGACAGAAAAAGCTGTCTTCATTGATTGCCATTTGCTTTTTCTCCTCTTTCAGTACACATTTCCCACTTTCATATTTCTAATTAGTTTCTCTGTCATGGCAAACAATTACGTCCCAGATAATTACATTTTTGCAAAACTCCCAGTGGGAACCATATTAAACTAAGTGTTTTCCTGCTCTGCAATTTTCTGGATGACCAGGAGGTAGATATTTACAAGACGAGTGCAAAAAATGCCAAAAACCCAGATCATTTTAAAGTGAGATAACTGTAAAATTACTTATTTATAAATACAAACACATGATAAATTAAAATCTGCATAAGCTGTAGTGAAACCCAAGGTGACTTAAGTAAGAAACATCAACCAAAAAGCAAACATTCAAAATGTGTAAATAAAGAATCAAAACACACAATAAGGATATTCAGTCAACCAAATCATGTTTTATTTGTCTTTGGGACGTGGATGACATTAAAGGCAGGATTTATTTCCTATTTCTAGTCTAGTTGCCCTGAAGGATTTGAGTCAATGACCCAGTGTCATGGTCAAAATTAAGCCAAACTAGGTGGATTCCTCAGATTTATAATGTAGGCACTGGCCAAAACGGCAGACTTATTAAATTCTTGGAGGCTGCTCCAAAGAAGCTGGTGAACAAAAGGACGACTCTAAATATCAAGATATTTAAGTAGAAAAGCTTGATTTATCATATTTTTTAAAATCAAAAAAGTTTCATTATTCAACAATGGATGCAGATATCATTCGCTGGTCCACAGAACAGGGATATGGTCTTAAAAATTTTAACTTACTAAAATTCTGTGTTTCTGATAAAATGCATTTTCTAAATTTACTATTCTTTGGATTTTGGAAATACTGTTGGTTTATTGCACCAATATGTTTAGGAAAGAAAAATTGTTGAGAGATTGGGTAGAGTACTTGTGGATTGAGAGGCAGGAAGTTAGAACTTGGTGTTTGTAAAATGCGAGGGGGGAAAGCAGTCCGTGTTCCCTTTAAAAGATGGTGTGCTTTTTCTAAGCTTAGATATTCAAAATGGATGTCTGTGGGCAGCAGCTTGTGGGTATGAAGGTACACAGAGTGCACCTGAATTAAAACATTCGTATCAAAAGTCTGTACAGTTCGTAGACCAAGCAGCAATTTTGTTTTGTTATCAAAACAAGTTTTGAATTTAGCCAATTAATTTGAACTGGGCACTCAGATACCAAAAACCAATCAAATTTAAATCTGATGGTTTTGACAACATAGGACTAATTCTATTATAAGAAATATTGATATGTCATCAAGGGTATAAAAGAAGAGGGCAGTTGGACAAAGACAGGAGCGCACACTGCCATCTGCCAGAGTTAACAGCTCTCAATTCTCAAAAGAAAATCACTGGCTTTCAGTCTAAGTTTTAGAGAAAGCACTATCTAAATCAAGGGTACCTACAGCACAACTAGTTAATATTCCTGAAAGAACATTTGACGGAGGAGGCACAGAATATTTTGGAAAACAGGTAACCTGGCTGTAATTTCAAGAGGCTAAATTCTATTTTCTATTTCCAATTCGATTTTTATGAGTGGGACTTGAATTTATTGGAACAGCACACCACTAGAATCCTCTCTCATTTGGGAATAGTTTGTAGATAGAAGGGGTTTATTCAGTTTGTTAATAATTTAGTTAATTTATTCACTGTTACAGTTAGATAAATAAATTGCTACTTGCTGATTGTAAAAGTGAGTGTCAGGGGTTTATTTTATTTAACTACTAGAAGTCGCTGAAAGGCATGTTATACCACTTTTCACACTCCTATTTAACAAATTATAGGACGAGGTGCTCCTCTTTGGGTGTTTCAGTTTTTAGTTCTCAGAAGGGGTAGGGGGTCAACCTCCACTTTATAACAAAATACCTCATCAATAAATGTATCAAGCGGTCCAAATAAAGCAGAATAACCATAAGGTAAAGTTTCCTTAGGGGATGGCTGGGTGCAAAAAATGATTTCTAGACTTGACAGACTTGCAAATTGTGGCTCAAGGCAAACTTGAGATGGTATATAAAGGAAAGGAGGGAGAAGTAATGGAGGAGGATTCTGGGAGAAGTTGCAGAGGACTTAGTATCAAAGAATGAAAAAGTGCCAAACATTGCATTACTGTAGTGTTTCCCTTTCTCCCTCCTTCTCAAACAGAGAGGTGGAGGTGGGAGATTAGGAGGATGGTTGGGAGGGTGGGTAGTTGTTCAAAAATGTGTGTGTGGCTTAGAAACAGCAAAGCCTCAGCTGTGTGCATCAGCTTGGCCATTAAAAATGGCAGGTATTCTTGGAGCGCTTGCGATGTGTGGGGCACATAAAATGTGGGAGGTTTTAGGTCCACAAGACATCTGCATGAAGTGCCAGAGGGTAGCAATCGTCAAACAACACATGACTGACTTAGAGCAGTGACTCTCTTCACTATCCACTATATCTAAGGAGTCAAGTTTCTTGATCAGTCGTCCTCTACATTGTGATAAGTAGGCAAGCAGGAGCGTAGATTTGGCAGAAGAATGGGTGACCATTTGTCAAAAGACAAAGACAGCAGGTCCAAGAAACCCAGGACTCCTTGGAGCTGTCGAACATATGAAATTTCGGATACCTATTTCATGAGCAGCACAACTGAATCAGGGTGGATAACGAGAGGAAAAACCACAGCACCATGGTGGCCAAACTACTCTGGGAAAAGGGGCAGCTAGTAGTAGCTGTGAGTGACTGGGGATAGGCAGTCCAGCTTGCAGCCAAGATCACAAGCTCTCTCTGGTTTATTGCCTTCTGGATGCAAATGTTTGGGACATAACAAAACGGCCAGATAAACTTCTGAAAAGAGAGGGTGAACAACCAATGGTTGCAGTTCATGTGGGAACCAACATGGGGAGGCTCAGCTTGAAGGTCTGGCATGATCAGTTTCAGGAGTTAGGGAGTAGGTTGAAACATAGGACATCCAGGACAGTAATCTCAGAAATACTACCTGCGTCACAATCTTCACCATTTAGGCAAAGGCACATTAGGGATGTAAATGTGTAGCTTGAGAGATGACATAGAAGGGAGGTTTTACATTTTTGGGATCAATTCTGAGGAAGGAGAAAACTGTTCAGAAAAGACAGGCTTCACCTGAGCAGAAACTGAACTAATCTCCTGGCTGAGAGAGTAAATAGCGCAGTGGGAACAGATTTAAACTTGTAAGGCAAGGAGGTGGGCTGGAAAATAGGTTTAGTTTTGAAAGTACCAGTGAAGACAAAAGGAAAAGTGGGGAACAGGGCAAAGTTAGCGAGGAAAGGCCTGAATGTTGACAGTAAACAAAGAAATGATCGCGTTCCAATGAGCCAAAAAAAGATAAGGGCAGAGTTGAATTGTATGCACGTAAATGCAGAGAGTATAGTGAACAAAATTGGGGAACTGGAAGCAGAAATTGCTCTAGGGGGCGATATGACATAGTAGCATTGGCAGAAACATGGCTCAACCCAGAACAGGACTGAATACCACAACATTCTGGGTTAGAAGATTTTTTAGTAGAAATAGGGTGGGTAAAAAACAGCAGAGGTATAGCTGTCTTAGTTAAAGTACCCTTGAACAAAATGCAGTTCCTGAATTAGAATCTGAATAGTTGGAGGTGAGAAACAGGAAGGCAATGGTGACCTTGTTATTTATTTATTATAGACCTCCAAACAGTGGGCAAGAAGTACAAGACAGCATTTGTAGGCAGATAATGGAAAACTGCAGGACAAGTAAGATTGTAGTAGTTGCTGATTTCCATTATCGCAAGGGTAGACTGGGAAAAATGCAAATTGAGAAGCAGAGAAAGGGAGCAACTCCTGCAGTGTATGCAGGAGAACTTTCTGGAACAAAACATTTCCAGTCCTACCAGGGAAGAGCCTGTGCTGACTCTGGTCCTAGGAAATGAGGCAGGCCATGTGAAGAATGTCAGAGGGGAGAGCATTTGGCAAATATAGTGATGACAAAAGGTAAGGTTCAATGTTAAATTGGAAAGGGATAAAAATTAGTCAAGGATCAAGATCCCAGAGTGGAAAAAGGCAGATCTTAGGGGCTTAAAAGTTGAGCTGAAACTCTTGATTGGAAATGTATTTTGGTGGATGAAATGGTGGAAGAGTAAAATCAATTATCCAAATAATACGCAAGATATAGATGGGTACTTCTCAGACTGGAGAGGAGTTGAAAGTGGTGTTCCCCAAGGATTGGTGGTGGGACCCTTGCTTTTTCTCATCTAAGCTATTTGAAAATGGGTGTTGAAGACATCTCTGAATTTGTGAATGATATTAAGCTAGGGAGAATATTGAATTAACAGGATGACACTGAGCAACTTTATAGGAAAACTAACAAGCTGGCCAAACGGGCTGAAAGCTGGCAGGCGAATTTCAATGCACAGAAATGAGAGGTAAGGTAATTTGTTAGAAGAGACATGGAAAAACAATACAGGCTAAATAGCACAACTTTGCAGGTAGTAGAGGAACAAAAGGACAAGGCTTCAAATTCATAATTCTCTGAAGGTGACCAGGCATGCTGAAACAGCTGTTAAGGTGGCTCATAGGAGCCTTGGGTTTATAAATGGAGGCATAGAGTATAAATGCAAGGAATTAATGCTACATCATTACCAATCATTAATATGATCACATTTGGAGTATTGTATGTTCCATTCTGGACATCTTATTTAAGGAAGGATGTTAAAGCCCTGAGGAGTGTGTAAAGGACGTTAAAATGATACCAGGAATGAGGGATTTTAAGTACAATGACAGATTAAAATTATGAGCAATTTTATTGGGATAAAGGAGGATATTATGTTTCCAGCAGTCGTTCTGTTCGTAACAAGGGGTGACAACTTCAAGATTAAAAGCAAAGGCTAGAGTGAGATAAAGAGAACGTTTTGTACTTTGTTGTTAGGATTTGGAAATGCACTGCCTGGGAGAGTGGTGGAGGCAGATTCCTTAGGAGGTTTCATAAGATAGCTGGATATATATTTGAAAGGGATGAATACGGAGGGCTACAGAAACCGGGGTGGAGAATGGAACTAATTAGGTAGCTCTTTCAGGAGCCAGTACACTCATGATGGGTTGAATGGCCTCCTTCTATACTGTAGAATTTTTTGATTCTATTAATAGGAAAAAATGGGCATTTTGTCATAAATTTTAACAGATCTTGTCTTCAGTTGAATGATTTGCAGGTAAAGTGGTCATTATCTTGGGATTGCGATTATATAACTTGTTTTCAAAAACCAGAGAGTAAAAGGAGCCTTCACACAAAGTGAAGGATGGCAATTAGGTAACAGATAAAGCAACAACATAATTCAGAAGCTACTACATGCTCCAGGTTAGGAGGACCAACATATACATTGACATATTTTTGACTTGCTCTAAACATACTTGAGCACACGCCTATTGTTGTCACAAAGTATTAACTGAATATCATGGAAACCACCGAGATCAGATCAATTAGGGATGCTAAAGAATTTAGTTCAAGAGTGTACTCAACCACCTACTTCAGTACTTCCCAAACAATTTTCCAATGTGACACCATTTTAACACTTGAAAATTAATGTGATTGTAGTGACTGTAACAAGGTCAGCCAGGTGAAGTTTGTTGAATGAGTTCCCTGATTGGACCAAGTGAACAGCCCTAATCAGGGAGCCTTTGCTGCCAGATGCAAACACAAGTGTCAGAGGTTCTGCTCACTCAGAACTGGCTTTGAGGAAGCCAGGCCAGTATCAAGTACTACACACATGTAAATAAAGACATCAGAGGTAGGTTCTTTACTCAGAGAGTGGTCGGGGTGTGGAATGCATTGCCAGAGAGGGTAGTAGAGTCTGCCTCATTAGGGGCATTTAAGCGGCTATTAGATAGGCATATGGATGATAGCATAAGGTAGGGGTGGAGGTTAGCTAGACCTTAGGTTTGGGGTAAAAATTCGGCACAACATTGTGGACCGAAGGGCCTGTACAGTGCTGTACTGCTCTATGTTCTAAAGAGTGATGGGCTACCAGCCTCTGTGAAGTTATTTCAGTGGCAACGAGAGTAACTCACAACCATTGCCTTTCAGTTGGGCTAAGCATTTCTGGTATTGTGCTGCTATGTGGAAGGCTTGACTCATTTGATCCTGCCAAAGACTGGGCCAAGTATGTAGAAATAATGCGGCATTTTTACCCCAGAAAATGACATTGTCCAAGCAAGCGCAAACTGAAAAGTTCAGTAACACTTCCATTTTCAGCAATATTTATTATATTTCAGTTTCTACATTAATCCCATTATGCATCTCCCACTGAATTAATACATTCTGTAAAATGTTTTACTTGCTAGCTTGCAACCTTTGAGAATTCTTCAATGTAATTGGCTATTGATTCTGCTTGATGATATTATTGCTGGAGACCTCGAGATTCCCTTGATCCAGCACCAAGTTCAACATCAATGTTGGCAAAGTAGAAATCCATGCCACAGAGACCATTATATCTTAATCATCTAGCTTTGAGGTCAGTGGTGAGTGTCATTGTTCTGCTGTTGACAGAAAAATCAAAGCCAGAAAGAATACATGCCTAGTCTATAGATGCTGTTCTTGAAATTTATATCATCTTAGCACAGGTATTGCTGCAGAATCTCTGAAGTCTCCAAAGCCAGTATATCCTGCGTTGACCAGAACCAAACAGTACTCTAAACGGGATCTAAACAGAGATTTCTATAACCAGCGATTGGTTTTCTCTGTCAAGTTAAAGGCCTACATTGTTAGTCTTTTAAAATAATTTTTTTTGTACCTGCATACAAGCATTTGATGATTTTTGTATTTGAAGTTGTAAATTTCGCTGATGTGCAGTTTTTAGCTGCTCACCATTTGAAAAATGCAGTGACCTATCATTCTGAAAAAAAAAAGAAGACCTCATTTCTCCATATTCAACACCAAAGCCCTTTGCAACTTCTGTTCACATCTGCAGATTTACTGCATAGGTAACTTCATTGATATCAACGATCACAGGGTTCTCTAATCCTTCAGTTATGTCATGTATTAAGAGTGAAAAGCTGAAGGCCTGGATAGAACCTAAAAGGGACCAACACTAATCACATGCTACCAATCTGAGTGCATACCTATCAGCACCACTGTCAACCTCTCCAAAACAACAGAACCTTAATCAAGCGAAATTGTATCCTTTTATGTATTCCAGCACCAAAATAGGAACACAGGAATAGAAGTAAACCATTCAGCCCGTCAAGCCTGTTCCAACATTCAATTAGATCATGACTGATCTGTGGCTTAATTCCCATGTAACAGCCTTTGGCCCACATCCCTTAATACCTTTGCTGAACAAAAAATTCTCAGATTTAAAATTAACAACTAATCCTTCACCCACTGTCATTTGTGGCAAAGAATTCCAAACATCGACCACCCTTTCTGCACTGAAGTGCTTCCTAACATCTCTCCTAAACAGTCTAACTAATTCTCAGACTATGTCCCCTAGTTCTAGAAGCCCCAACCAGTGAAAATAATTTATCTTTATCTACCCGGTCTTTGATCAGACCACCCCATAACCTTGTAAATTCTATAGAAAATGGGCCTAATTTGTGTAATCTCTCCTCTAGCTTAACACCTGAAATCCAGGTATCATTTCTGAAAGCCTAAACCTTATTTCCACCAAGGCCAACATATCCTTCCTAAAGTGCAGTGCCCAGAGCTGCTCACAGAACTCCAAGGTGAAGCCTAACTAGAGTTTTGTACGACAGCAGCATAACTCTGCATCCCTTCTACTCCAGATGTAAAGACCAGCATTCCATTAGCATTCTTGATTACGTACTGCACCTGCGAGATGTTTTAAAGATCTATGCATCTGAACCTCCAAGTCTCTTTGGGCATCTACTTCATACCATCAAAAAGTAAACTAATATATCCTTCTTCATTCAATAACCTCACAATTGCTTACATTGAACTCCATTTGCCACAGTTTGTCTATTTATTTATTTTATCAATACCTCTTTATAGCTTTATGCTATCATCTACAATGCCACCTGTCATTAGCAAATTTGGATACAAAACTTTCTATGCCATTATCCGAGTCATTAATTAATATTGCAAATAACTGAGGCCTTGAGATCCTTGTGGGGCATTACTGGTCATATCCTGCTAATAGGAGAACTAACCCGTTATTCCTACTTTGTCACCTGCCACTCAAACAATTTCCCAGCCATGTCAGTTATTTGCCCACAATTCCATGGGCTTCTACCTTTGTTAACAGTCTCTAACATGGGGCTTTATCAAATAATGAAAGCAGATGCCCAAACTCAAACTGAGACCTTGGTAAGGTCAGCTAACTCAGAACAGAATGATTCATTGACCTTTCCTGAAGGACCCGACTAATAACTGGCTAAACTAGTAGGGCAATCAGGAAATTATTACTCTTTTACTGTATCATTAATACTTATCCACATGCATTTGCACATTGAATGCATACCAAGTTCCAAACTGAAGACTTGCAAAGATGCTGTAAATTTTAAAGATAATATTAACTAATAACAATCTCAGATGAATAGAGTTTAAATTCAACTGGAAAGATCCTGAGGTTTCAATTGATTATATTTGAGAAAATCTGTACACTTTTTTTTTTTTTAGGGCTTTCGTGCATGCTCTTTTGTTCAGAAAACTAATCCATCACTGCACAACATTAACATAGGATAGGGAGAGGGAACGAGTTCTGAAACTTCTACTCTCAGAAAACAAAATCATCTATTGTTGACAATTGGTGTTATATAATTTAACAATGAATACCCTGTACTGGCAAAATTGCTTTATTCTGAAAGGGTAAAAGCCAACCTCTGTTTTATGATTAATGCAGCAGTACTGCATTAAAATGTACTTTCCCTACATGGTATGAACCAAATACTTCTGATCTGTATAACTTCAATGAATAAAGATAGATGTAAAACATCTTGCTGATGGAGGGAATAAAAATGAATTTATTCAAAAGCAGAAAATAACTGATAAACACTAAAGAAAAATAAAAACTGTTAAAAATGCACCAGTGTCTTGAAGATTTTTAACAGGCTATTTAAAATCTTGATGCACAGATTATTTCACTCAAAGTAGGATATATTGGATTAATGTGTGGGTGGAAATAGGTTTTATGTGGCAAGGGGTGTTCAGATGCCTGGGACACTGGGGGAGTTGGGTGCAGTACACCTGCACAGGACTGGGACCATGTCTTCAGACAAATATTTGCGCTTGTACGTGTGTGTGTGCGCACGTGCATGTGGTTTAAACTGATGGCTGGGGTATGGGAACCTAAATAGGGTGACAAATTAAAATAAAAGAACAGTGGAAGGGAAAACAAACTAACTTAATTAAATGGAGAAAAATTGCAGAAAGCTGCAACACAGTGACTTGGGTGTGCTTGTACACGGAAAGTTAGCACGCAGGTGCAGCAGGCAATCAGGAAGACTCAGAATATTGGCCTTTATTTCAAAGGTAGGTTAGAGTTTAAGAGTAGGGAAATTTACTGCAACTGTTGAGGTGCAATTGTGTTTGGGTTACAACTGCGTAAGTATTGCCGTTTAGACAACATCTGTAGTACTGTGAACTATTTCATTGGAGGCAGTTCAGAGAAAGTTCACTAATATGATCTTTGGTATGGAGGGTTTGTCTTATGAGCAAAGGATAAACACGCAGGGACTCTACTCACTAGGAGTCTCGAAGAATGAGAGGTGATCTAAGTGAAACAGAGGGCTCCTAAGGGGCATAACAGGGTTAATGCTGGGAGGAGGTTTATTGTCTTAGAGTCTAGGACGAGGGTGCCAATTTAAGACTGAGATGAGAAAGAATTTTGTCTCTCAGAGGATGGAGTGTCTTTGGAACTCCTTGCCACAGAGAGGTGCAGATTTCTCGAATATGTTTAAAGCGAGAAAAAGTAGGTTCTTGATCAGCGAGGGAATCAAGGATTACAGGGAAAAGGCAGGAAAGTGGACGTGAGGAGTTGGATCAGCCATGATCCTACTGAATGGTGCAGCAGGCTCAAGGAGCCAAATGGCCTACTTCTGTTCCTATTTCTTATGGTCTTCTTGGAACTGAAGTTTACTCAAAAAACAACATCCATTTCCAGGCTGAACTCAACATCATAATTAAATGCAACGCAGAGAGTTTCGACCCCTAAAACATCTTCACCCAGTTCTCTCATACAGATATCACAAAACTGGGTGGGAGTGAGTGTTGTGAAGTGCCTTTGCATACACTTCAAGGCAAATTGGTGAGGCACAGTGAGTACACGATAATGCAGCATGTGGAATACCATGTGCAGAAATGAATAGTTATCCACTTAAGTATTTTTTAATATGGTAAAAGACTGAAATTTCATAGGAACCTGTTCATGAGTCAAGAAAGTTAACATGTAGGTACAGCAAGCAAGCAAGGCAAATGGTATTTTAATACAAGTGGACTGAATTAAAGACTCAAAGTAAAGTTTCACACCAATTACATGGATCTCAGGGAGACCACACCTGGGATATGTACACAGTTCTGGTCTCCTTATTCGAGGAAAGATGTTGTTGCCATAGAACCAGTGCACAAGAAGTTAACCAATCAAATTCCTAGAACGGAGAGGCTGTCTTATGCGGAATGATTTCACAAACTCTAGAGAATATAGTTCCAGTCTAAGAACAAGATGTGATCTCTCTTAGGCAAACAAAATTCTTACGCAGGTCAAAATACTTGGGTGAATGTTGCCCTGGACTGAGAGATCTTGAAATGGAGATATGTCCTTCAAATAAACAGCAGGTCATTTAGGCCTGAGATGAGGGAGACTTTCTTCAGAGGGTGGTGAATCTTTGGAATTCTCTAGCCCAGAAGGCTGAGGAGGTTCTTTCATCGAGAATTTAACAGCAAAGCCAATAGATAGCTACATATTAAAAAAACATTAAGGCAAATGGGGACAGTACAAGAAAAGTGAGCTGAATCTTCTACTTCAAGACATGATCTCATTAAATGAAGAGTGGACTTGAAACATCACTGAATGTCCTACTTCTGCTCCTATTTCTTCTCTTATGCAGTCATAGTCAGAGTTACAAGTTCAGAAAACCAGGGTCACAGGTTACTCAGAAGAGATTCCAAACAGAAACAACGTGTTATGAATTCACCATACTACAGGCACAGAAAATCTGAAATAACAGCAAACATTGGAATAAAAATTAGCATGCCTCCCCATACTGTGCAGCTAATGAGAGAAACAGCTAATGTTTTGACCTTTCATCAAAACAAAATGCTGTGTGTGTGGGTGAAAACCAGTGAAAATGGTTGGAAAGTTCATGAAGTTGAATGTTCACAAACTAAAAAGTGTGCTGAAGTTATTAAACTTGAAAATATTTCTTCAGAGCTCTCACTGTGGGTAGCTTTCAATGGGAGCACAGTATTGATTTAAATGAAGCATTTTACACATTTGCCACAAAGACCAAGATAAAGGCAGCATGATGTGACAAAAAGGTACAGTGGCTAACCTGCCCAGGCAGCCAGCTGTGACAGTTGACGAGAAGAAAATAAACTCAGAGTCACTACACCATTGGACAGAGATATTTGGCCAATGAAATGTAGCTCAGCTCTGTTGAGCAGTCCAATTAAGTTGCACTACCTCACTTCATCACCATTTTGTTGCAAGTTTATTTTCCTCGCATGTCCATCCATTTTCTTTCAAAACTGTTCCTAGTTGTAGTATTGGGTCCCGATGAAGTTATTGGGCTCTTTCCTGTTGAGCCACAAGCCAACTATTTGAACAGGTACATTCTGCCTAAAACCAGTTACAACAAGATAAGATATAGGAGCAGAATTAGGCCATTTGGCCCATTGAGTACTCCACCATTCAACCAGGTTTCTTAACCCCATTCGCTTGCTTTCTGCAAGTAACCTTTAATTCTCTTACCAATCACAAACATCTCTGTCTTAAATACACTCAATGACTTGGCCTCCACAGCTCTCTGTAGCAATAAATTCCACAGATTCACCACCTTATGACTGAAGAAATTCCTCCTCATCTTAGTTCTAAAGGGGCATCCCTTCACTGAGGCTGTGTCCTTGGGTCTTAAATTCTCCTACTAGTGGAAACATCATCTCCACATCCACTCTATCCAGGCCTCTCAGTATTCTGTAAATTTCCACCAGATCCCCCCTCTATTCTTCTAAACTCCAAGTTCAGACCCAGAGTACTCAACTGTTCCTCATATGACAAGCCCTTCTTCCTAGCATGCCCAAGAGTTTCTGCAGCCTCCCCGTTTCGCCAACACTACCTATCCCTCCACGTATCTTTGTGCCTCTTCAAACGTAACAACAATACCCTCAGTTCCTTCACCCAGATCGTTAATGCATACTGTGAATAGTTGTGGTTCTATGTTCCCATAATTTGAAACCCTTCCAACACCATATCTCAGGTCATACACATTTCTCACTGTTTTGTTACTTCTACTCACTTTGACGCATGGAACTAGAAGTAAAATCGAAATATTACTAGAGGTACAACTTTTTAATCTGCTCTCCCCTAACTCCCGAAAATCTGATCATGGGACTTCAACTGCACTTTGCATTATTACTGATATGTAACATAACTTCAGGATCACTCTCTTCACCTGAGAAATATTCTGCATCTTCTCTGAAGTCCTTTACACCAGTAAAAGGAGGACACAACAACGTGGGGCCAACAGAAACACTTTTGGAAATGTCTGTCTGTCTTCCTGACAAGTACATTTCTATTCTTCGTTGTTTCCTCCTGTTAGCGTGCCATAGTCAGCACTACTTCTGGCTATCATCACTCACAGCAGTCTCAAAAGCTAAGCACACTTGTTTGAAAGACAGACAGACACAGACACACACACATACACACACACACACTGACGACTTCTGCAATCTTGCCTTCCCTTAGTCTTCCAGATGATCACCATCTACAATCCACGAATTCTCATTGTCTGTTGGGCAGCCATCTCCCAAAAATGTTAAAATGTTAAAATCTCTCATCTGCTATGGCTTTCCAAAGTGTCTCTAGCTTCACAAGCTCTGAAATCCTGAGCTTGATTGTCAGCAAAGCAGAAACTGCACGGCACAGCTAGGGTGGCAACAAAATACTCTGCAGGGCACAGGAAGGCAATAGTTGGGAGAAAGCAGTAAAATTTAGTAAAAATTCAGAAGCAAGATCAGAAGCAAAAGAAAAATTCATTCTTGCCAAGGGAAATGCAGCACACGTCACTTCAAACAAGGAGACTTTTCAGGGATTTTCAGGGAGTCGGTTCTGAGAGGCAGGTGGGCAAGTGACAAAAGAAATATCCAAGGAGGCCTTTACTTATTAAAAAAAGTTATGTGGCATCACCAATATGACCTATATATTGTTTAAAAATGCTTTAAAGGTGGTGGTAGGGAGCCTTTATCCCCTTTTACTTTAAGGCCACGTGAGGGCAACAGCCCTCTTTAAAATTAAATAAATATTGAAGTCCAACAATGCACAAGTGATAGAAATTCAAAGCTAAATTCTTACCTGCCTCAAGGTGGCATCCAAACCAAGAGCATCAGTTCAGAGATTTGGTTCATGGAAAGTTTTAAGCAAAACATTAGGAACCACCAATATCCTGGGGGGAACCACTGACAGAAAATGTAGCTAAACTGGCCACATAAATGCTGCAGCTCCAAGAACAAGTTAGAGGATGGGAATTCTGAGGCAGTTAATTTACCTCCTGACTCCCCAAAGATTGCTAGCACTTACAAGGCACAAAACAAAAATGTGATGGAATACTCTCCACTTACTTTGAGGTCATGCTCCAAAAACACTCAAGAAGCTGATCATCTTCTGGGACTAGGCAGACCACAAATCACCAATGCATAGTGGGAGCAATGTGTACGATCTACAAGATGCACTGTTACAACAGATCAGGGTTCCTTCTGCAGCATTTCCAAACCCACTACTACTGAAACAAGAGCACTAGATCAAGACAGCACCAACACCCATAAGCTTGCCTCCACGCCATGTGCAAGCCTGACTTAGAAGTAAATAATTTTTCACTTTTCTTGCGTCAAAATCCTTAAAAACACCCTAACATCACTGTAGGTGGATCTACAGTAGATGGGCTACTCCCCACCACAACCATCTCAAAAATGTAATCAGGGATGCACAATAAATGCTGGCTGTGCTGGCAATCTTACGTCCTAAATATATATTAAAAAATGACTAAAACATGACAACAGAAACTATGGTTTCATCAACAGGAAATGAACATTTTAATAGGATACAAAAGTCGCCTCAACATCCTCAGATAATTGCAAGTAATTTGTTGCTTTTCAAGTCCATTCACCACTATGGAGGTAAAGAGAACTGCTAATTTGTGTACAACAAAATCCTAAACTAAAACAAGAGCAATAACAATTTGTGTGGTGTTGAGGGAAGAACATGTGTGCTGGGATATTGTTTTAAGGTATATTTCAATTGCCCTGGGAAAGTTCTATTTTCTTCTTTCAGCTATGGGATCTTTTACTCAAGAGGAGGGCCTTGCATAACATCATCCAACAACGCACCAACAAACACAGCACTGCCATGCAAGGTAGATCAAGTACAGTATGAACCCATAACCTTCTGACTCAGGTACAAGTGGTCTATTGAGGTAAACAAGTAAAATAAAAAATCTACACAATTTGAAGACCAATGCCCATGAATAATCTGCAATACATAATAAACATATAACAATCCTTTCTTAACATTTGATAACCTCAATTAGTCATTGAAAAGGCAAAAATAGGTATGTCTTTTGATACAGATTTAAACACAGGATTTAAAATTCTATCGTCAAATGGAACTAAGAATTTGATTAGAAGACTGTTTGTCAAATCTGAAAAAAATTGATAACATTAAGTTGTTAATGAAACTATAGCTGTACATACTTACAGGTGCGTGGTCAGCTCATTTTCATTTGTACACTGCACATTTCCAAACTGAGGCCAAGCAGCTGATGAAAAGAATACACTAACACGTGGAAAATTCCCACCATAACCATTTTGAACAGGCTTCACTTAAAAATATATTTAAAGATGTGCGTTAATAATTTGATTGGAAACAATTTTTGTGAAGAGCAGAATCAAACAAGACACTACACAAAAGCAGGAAAAGTGCTCCGCTGTCCTGTGCATGTACTCTTCATTGTAAATTCTAGATTAGTTTAACTAAAATCATTCAACTTATTGAACTATAGGTAGTCAGGTGGAATTTATTTCTAAAGGACTTTGCATTTTATAAAGTGGATATATGAAAACTTTTGCCATGTCATTCAAACTAAACTGTCTAAGTTATTTCAAAATTCAGTTCGCAACTCGTGTCTTGAAAGGAAGTTAGAGACAATTTTGTTTGGTGAATAAAGCTAACCCTTGCCCCAACAAAGCTATTCAAGTTTAGGTACAACACCAGCACCTGGTTTCTTAGCGATAAAGCTGGGTAAATATGTCCCCTATCCACAAACAGCAGGACAAATCCAACCTCACCAACTACCATCCCATCAGTCTACTCTCAATCGTCAAAGTGACAGAAAATGTTGACAACAATGCTACCAAGGTGCACAAACTCAACAATAATCAGTTGGGATTCTGCCAGGGCCACTCAGCTACAAGTCTTGGTTCACTTCTGGAGTTCAGATCTTTTGTCTGTGTTTGGACTGTGACTGCTGATAACATCAAGGCAAGAAGCCAGAGTCAACGTGCATCAGCAAGAATTGGGCAAAACCTCTTCACTGATCGGAGCCAATAGCTAGAACAAAGGAAGACTGTTGGAGCGGTTGGAGATCAATCATCTCAGTTCCCAAGACACTACTGTAAGAGTTCCTCAGGATAATGTCCAAGACCTAACCACCTTCAACCTTCCCACCATCACAAACTTAGAAGCAGGGTTGTTTGCTGACAATGTTCACTGGTATTCAACAAATACTGAGGCAATTCAAATTGAAATGCAAAACATCATTGACAACATTCTGAAATAACAAGGTGTAGAGCTGGATGAACACAGCAGGCCAAGCAGCATCAGAGGAGCAGGAAAGCTGATGTTTCGGGTCTAAACCCTTCTTCAGAAAATCTTTGTTTATATTGAGTATTTCAATAATCTTCAAAACAATTGATTTCCTGTTCTTAGTCCATACCTTCAATCGGTCTCACATCTTTCACCAGCAGCACAGCACTGGAGGAGGAATTTAGGGATGATACTGTAGTGGTGCCAAAGGTGTGTCAGCAAAACATTTACAGGTAAATGAAACAGTTTGTGAATTACATTTTACATTTAAATCTTGGATTACCTATTTTAGAAATTTAGTGGCTTGACCTCACAATTCGAACATTACAAAATTGTTGCAATAAAGTCATGCCATACAAAGGGGATGGGCTCCCAGAGAAGGTCACAATCATTAATTTTTAGCATATAGTGAACATATCAAGCTGCATATGAACAGTACATGACATGTGCAGTGTACACTTTTATGCCAGACAGTACTTTTTTTTTTAAAAAAAGAAAAATTTGTTTAAAACACTGGACCGATAAAAGAATAGACTTGCTTCAGGCAAAATGATGCATGGCAAGTATTGGTTGGATAAGTGAATTCATGGAGCAAGGCAATGCATACAATGTGATTCTACTGCAACTGATCACCTGACTCAATCTTTGCTCAAGAAAAGTCCTACAAACCTTTCTTTAAAATTTCAAATATATGTCTGCACACAACACAAAAACATACCATGTTTTGCTCATTCTTGTATTGTACACGGAGTGTATCCATAGCTCTTATCATTGCTTGCATTGCAGTGAATATGTTCTGAAATACGAGCTTTGTGAAGTTCTTTCTGTCTTCATCAGAATAGCCATCTCCATGGATGATTCTCATTTGCTTGATGAATGTGCTTTTGCCACTTTCACCAGTACCTGAAATCAAACAAAGAATATAGCATAATATTACACAGATGCAAACCTAACTCTTTGGTTGTTACTCAAATCCATCACACAAAACATAGTTATCTTCAACAACTGTACTCTGAGGTTGTTACATAGCTCTTCCTTATCCATTTGCCAAAGTAGTTTAAGAAGTGTTTTTGTTCTCCAGCAGAACACCTTCCATGCAATTAACCAATTCTTCAGAATTTATGTAACATTCATGCTGTTTAATGAACGACCTTTAAGAAACTGCAGGCATTTAGTACAGAACAATAATAACAGTCTTGAGCAAAGTTATCAGGCTTATGTTTTAAACTCAGGAGACTATAACCATCAACCACAAGTTGATATTACTATCTGATATGGTGTGCCATTGAAAAAAAAGGGCGGAAAGTGCAAATGCATTTGTGGGGAAAATCAGTCAACATGGGCCTGATGCCATCTAGTGATAATCTAACTGCAGCCTGCCACCAGGAAACTCTAATTATCAGTATCAATTTATGAGGGGCATGACATAATTAGCAATTTATAGTACAAAGATACAATGTACATAAGCTAAATGGTAGGTTATTATTCAAACATGATGTGCAGTCAAATTATGCACAGTGGACACCAAAAGCTAATACACACACACACGCACACCCCCCAGAGACACACACACACGCACCCCCACACACACACACGCACCCCCACACACACACCCCCACACGCACCCCGAGACACACACACGCACACACCCCCCGAGACACACACACGCACACACCCCCCGAGACACACACACGCACACACACACCGAGACACACACACGCACACACACACCGAGACACACACACGCACACACACACCGAGACAGACACACACACACCGAGACACACACACCGAGACACACACACACACACACACACACACACACACACACACAGAGACCATACATATCCAAACAAGAAACAATGGCTCTGCAATAAATACGGTGTTGCAAGAGTGTGAACTTGCCTCTTCTAAGTCAGCATGCTCATTTTAATGACTGTTCCATCCTCGTGTTTCCAAATTCACTCAATGTAGCTTCTAAACATCTCATCATTGCACATTCCTTTATTTTAGCATAAATTAGATCAATGCAACATTGATATTGGTTCCCTTTAAAGAAGGTCCTCATGACTGTCACACAAGTCATCCACCAAATTCACTTATATAAGCATGCATAAAACAACAGGCAAGAAGATAAACTGATGATCTTGAAACTGAGCTCAGTAGCAACATCAATTTGGCAACAGAAAATGACACACAATATGTGGACAACCACTTTAAGTGTGGCCTGTATTGCTGGGACTGTTGGGCAGAGTGCTGATGCAGACATATTGTGCATGCACCAGGAGCATCAGGAGAGATTTTATTGTGAAATCAATGAGCTTCTATGTCTCATTACATGAAGATTTTCATAACTTTTACTGTGTAGGTTCATTGAACGGCTGTGTTAATCGCACTCAGCTGAATGAGGGAACTGTAACTAACACTATTCAAAAAGGACAATCATCCAACTCACAGGCAAGATCTGTTCTACTTTTACAAGAGAAAAAACTTTCCAGAAGTACCACTGGTTGATTTTCGAAGTCTGTTGTTCCCCTATGCATACCATGTCTATGGGGCTGCCACATGACTGAGAAGTGGAGCAAAGGCTGTTGGCGGAATGGGAGGATGTCATGCCTCAGAAAACTCGAGCCAGCATAGGTTTCAGAGCACTTCTGATACATCCAGCATACCCAGGTTTAATAAGGTGATCACAAATGTCTCACCTCCTTCCATATGCTATATCACACCAGAACAAGGACGGTGCTGTCAGTAACTGGTAAAGGTCACAATCCCATCAAAATTCTATGGGACTGGACAATCCCAAATGGAAAAAGATGACAGAGGAAATCCCACTCTTTGCTGCATTCAAGCTTCTTTCCGGACATCCAGTACACGAACAGCGGTAATTACATTGACTCTTCCTGCTTAGGGAAAATACAATGTGAAGGGGTGGGTTCACCAAAATAGGATTTCTTAAAGGGCAGAACAGCCTCAACACTGCACATGGCTCTGTGTGCATCCCATGTCAACGGAGAGTGGTTCAGGAAATTCAAGGGCCACAAAACTGCATTTAAATACATATGGCATGCGTCGACAAATCATAACATTAGATATTAGCACTGTTCTGCCAGTATGTATGATGCACTAATGCACAGGGATTTTCCCTTTTCCACCAAATTCAAACCTCCAGAACATCCACAGCGTAGTAGCTAGCAAACGAGAGATACATCCACACAACACTGGAGGACTACCACCACTCAATCATGTGAGGACAAGGGTGTATGGTTAAAAGAGATGCAAGAAACTAAAATTAGATAGATAATAGGAACCAGTAGATGTAACACATTTGAATTTCAGTAAGGCTACTTTATAAGTTCAGAGCCCATGGTGTTGGGGGTTGCATATTATCAAGGATAGAGGACTGGCTAATTAATATTAGAGTTAGACAAAATGACACGGATAAGAGAAGTGAATGCACTATTGCAAAACTTATAGGTGATTCAAAAATAGTCAATTAGTAACAATGACACAAGGAGTCTACAAAAGGATAGAGATAGGTTGAGTGAATAGACAAAAAAAAAACTTTACAGATAGAATATAATGTGGGAAAATGTTAAGTTATGCACTTTGGTAGGAATAATAGATGATCTGAATATTATTTAAAATAGTTTAGGGTGTAGAAAGCTGCACCAGAGGGATTTGGAGTCCTCTGCACACAATCATAAAAAAAGAATCAGCTCCGATACTTATCGGAAACCAGTAAATGAACTATTTGGTCCTCATACCGTTTCAGAGGTTCACATCAGGCTGATACTTCTTAGATTTTCCAAAATGGCACATGGGCCATCAGAGCAGTAAGACTGCTTGTCCATCATCCAGGCCAAGATGAACCCAAATTTCCTCCAGTAAAACAGAAACCATTGTTTTGGCCTCACTACACTTGACACAGATTCCAAATTATTCCTCTACAACTATTTCAGGTTAAACAAAACTGTCAACAGTCTCAACATGCTATTCTACCTCGACCTGAACATATAATCCTTTCCCATGTTACACTTGTCTTTGCTCATTTACTTCATCCATACCTGTTAACTCAAAACTATATTAACTTCAGCTCATCCAAAATTCTGCCACACATCTTGCAACTCTACTGGTTAATTCACCCTGGCTCCTTATTGTCCTATTTTCATCCTGGTATTTAAATCTTTCCATAAACTTGCTCTTGCCCATCTCTAAAATCTCCTCCCCTCTACAAGCATCTACCCCTTCCAACACTGACACTCAGTTGCAGCAGCATGTACCATCTAAAAATGCACTGCAATAACTCACCAAGGCTTGTTAAGGTGGCTCTTTCCAAACCCACAACTACTGCTATCTAGAAGGACAAGGGCAGCAGATAATTGGGAACACCACCACCTGGAAACTCCCCTCCAAGTCACTCACCATCCTGACTTGGGAAGATATCACTGACCCAACAGCAGTGAAGGAACAAAGTCCTGGAACTTCCTCCCTAACAACTTTGTAGATGTGAAACAAAACAAACTGCTGGAGAAACTCAGCAGCATCTGTGGAGACAAAGAGTTAATGTTGAGTCCAGTGACCCTGGTTTGTTTGTTTAATTATAGCATTGTAGATTAACCTACAATCAAACAGACCGAAATCAAAAAGGCAGCTCAACACCATGTTCTCAAGGACAATTAGGAATGGGTAATAAATGCTGGTCCAACCAGCAATTCACACATCCCCTAAAATGAAACAAACAGCTATTCCAAACACTCATTCCTGTAACCGTTTTTTCCTGTTTTCCCTGCCTGCCCCTCGTCTTGAGGGGCAAGTGTTTCAACCTTTCAAGTCCTCATACAACAGTGACAATACTTCGAAAGTTAATTTCAATTGCAAAGTTCTTAAAACATCTGAAGTTCTATTATGTTCAAAATAAGCATCAATCTTCCTTTATAATCACCACTTGCACCCATTTTTGTCTGATTATCCCTCTAGGAAGGACAATGGGGAATGTTTTGATGTTTAAAGTGCAGCAGAATGAAAGCTGTTGTTTCAACAGATTCTTTTCACAGGATTGTCACTGAATATTAGACTATGTATGAAATATATTTGCTAAGCATCTAAAATTCAAACCAGAAACTTCACAAAATATTATTTTAAGCGTGCTTAAAGTAATGAAGCATATCAATTTGCTTCCATTTAAGACTCATCTACAAATACTGTTTCACTTTATTCCATCTCAATTGCAGGAAAAACAACAAACCAAGGCCAAGCACTGGGTGACACAGAACAATTTCTGATGAGCTACCTGCACTGTACATGCACCTTCTAGCAACAAGCTTTAGATAAATATTAGCAGAAGCCTGGAAAGCAAATCATCTGCCTGACTACCCTTGTGGTTACAGCTAGTGAAATAAACACCTTAAAAAGCCAAAAAAAAAATACAGTGGCATGGCTTTTTAAAAATTGAAGGTGAGAGTCACATTATTAAGAGACGGCTTTATTATAAATGAATATCTTAGACCAAGATCTGAACTTATGTTGCCAGGACAATACATGCAGAAGGACAAATAGACCATTGTTTGGGAATCAATATGTTTTATTTTTGAGACAGCCATTTTCTCTCATTACACTACTAAAACAATGGACATTTTGACAGATCACCTGACTTCACTTGTACCAGCATGCACTTATCTCAGTTAAGTGTACTTTGCTGAAATCACTTCTAAAAGCAGCAACCAACAAAATTCTCAGATACTAAACCAACGTCTAGTTAACACTCATCAAACTGGATCAGAACATTCAGATCACAGTGATACTACCGATAGAAACCTTTAGCAGTTTATAATTACCACATTTTGTTAAAATGACCCACACATCTAAATAAAAGAAAGCACATTGGATGAAGTGGTTGCCTTCAGAAATATTGGACCAGTATCCATATGGGTTTGAAAGAACGAGAGTTATTGAAATGAAAGGCTTTGAGGGTGGGGGCTGAGAGGATGTTCCACTTGTGACAGATTAGAAGTAGGGGGTCACCATTTAAAAATAAGGCCCAGGAGGACGACAAACTTTACGAGAGCAGTTAGTTTGTGGAATTCATCTTCCCCACAGAGCAGTGGAGGCAGGATCATTGATTGGAGATGTTAGTTGGATACTTGATTAACCAAATAATCAAGGGGCACATAGGGCAGACATGAAAATGGAATCAAGTCGACAACCAGATCAGCCTTAATTTAATCAATGGAAAATCAGGCTCATGGAAACGAATGATTACACCTTCTCCTCGTACAACTCTCGAAGGCAAAAGCTCAAGTCATCTCAATTTAGGTTTTATACAACACAATCATATCAGTCAGACGAACTCATTACAGAATTTCTGGTCCTTCTCAAATGGATGGGTGGTGATTGTATAACGTGTGGAGCAAGATAGGGGTTTTAATTGAAGGAAAGTGTAAAAATAACTAAAGAAGAAACAACAGTACAGGGATGCAGGGTAGTGAAAAGGCGAACAATAATTGAAGTGTGACAGGAACAGTGCAGAAATTAGAACCAGAGACAGCAATAATGATAAAAAGTCAAAACCTGAAGCTCTTTATCTCATTGTGATAAGTATACATCTAGTTCAAGGATGTCCTTGAGGGATGCAAGTCTGCCCTCTTTACCTCATCTGACTCCAGTACAACAATAGTATTGGTGACTCTTAACTGCCATTTGAAATGGCCAAACAAGTCATTCAGCTCAAGGGCAACTGGGGATGAGCAACAAATATTGCACTTGTCTGTGACACGCATTCTGCATATGAATAAAAGAGAAAATTGTGTCCTCAAATGGCTCAGCTCATTTCATTGCAATCACAAATGCATCCATTAGGCTTGGGAACAAGGACATAATCGAAGATGTAACAATGGCATGTGAGTAGTAAATTATTTGCTGTAACACATAAAATTCGTGATCTCCGTTTACATTATAATAGGAAATCTGACATCAGTTGTAACTGTAACTTATCTTTTCCACCACCCTGTGGCAGTTTAAGAGGTATTTTGGCAAATGTACTGTTTAACATACTTGGATTACTGAGCTGGGGAGTTAAGGTTTCTCAACTTTCAAGAAAAAAATGCTGCAAGTAAATATTGCAATGACAAGAATGATAGAAGAACAGACCTTCAGATTCTCAAACTATCAAAAATAAAATTATCAGAGGTTGAGCAACAGAGAAATATGCTCCAAATAATTACCAGAGATTGGACAAAAAGGCCTGGATTTTGCATTTTAAAAAAATGGATGGAAAAGGTAAACCTGAGTGAATTACTCATGTACATACTGGAAAGCAACTACTCATGACATCGGTAATTAAAAACAGAAATCAGGAGTTTGCTGTCAGACTTGCCCTACTCAAGAGGCTTCACCATATGCAATTTCTCAAACTCTGCATTGCAATAAGTAGAACGGAGTAAAGTTTCTGTACTTGTGATAGACACGCACTCACCCCCATTAAAGAAAGTTTAAAGCTTGCCCATTCCAATCTAAATAAATTTTAGAAGGCCTGATTAGTCTGAATAACTCCCAAACAAGCTGTTTGAGCAGAGAAACAAGTGAACTGAGGACCCTGAGACAGGCATTTGAAAGAAAATGAACTGGGACATAGCAGGAAAGCCATAAAATAATCATTAAGGAGACAAGTGGACCTGCAGGAGATATGCAGAACAGGGAGAGGATAAATGTGCAGGTTTGAATTAAAATCAATGTGCCCATCACAGCAAAGTTCAGAGTAACTGCTGATCAGGACTGTGTTTAAAGTATTGAAATAAAAGAAAACTCCATTGTTCTCAAACAAGCTTAAATTACTTAACTTACAAGTGATTCTAGTAGAAGTGATTTCATTATTTATCATATTAAGTGAAAAATTTTGGTAGTATACTAACTTAAACCTTAGAAACTAAGTAGGAGTGAGATGAGACAGGAATTCAGTAATTACGTAATTATATAATTAACTGAGACACAATAAAGATGGCAGGGCAGGTGATATGTTGTGATTGCAGTGTGTGGAATCTCCCGTTTGAAACTGGAGCAGCTTTGGATCAAAGCTTATGATGAGGAAGCGGAACTGCAAATGTTACATGTTAATCAGGGAACAGAACAATTATCTAGACACTTTATTCCAAAGGCGGACTCAACCCCTTGATGACAGGGTCTCCTGATTTGGTTAGAGGTTGATCACAGGTCAGGGAGGACTCAGAAGGCATAACTGCAGGAATCTTGGCCTTTGTAACTGCCCAAGGACTGAGGTCCTTCCAGCTTCTTTGGATTAAAGGGAGGACTGCAGACTGATGAGCTAACTAACCATGGTACTGTGGTGCAAAACCTCACTCAAGTGGGGAAAGCAAAAAGCAAATGTAGTGATATATACACAACAGTACATTGAGGAGGCTGATGCTGTTCGCTGCAGCAAAAGGCAAGAGTCCAGAGGATTGGAGATAGTAGGAACTGCAGATGCTGGAGAATCCGAGACAACAAGGTGCAGAGCTGGATGAACACAGCAGGCCAAGCAGCATCATAGGAGCAGGAAGGCTGACGTTTCGGGCCTAGACCCTTCATCAGAAATGGGGGGGGGGAAGGGAGTTCTGAAATAAATAGGGAGAGAGGGGGAGGCGCATAGAAGATGGATAGAGGAGAAGATTGGTGGAGAGGAAACAGGTCGAGGAGGCGGGGAAGGAGCCAGTAAAGGTGTGTGTAGGTGGAGAGTTAGGGAGGGGATAGGTCAGTCCAGGGAGGACGGACAGGTCAAGGGGGCGGGATGAGGTTAGTACGTTGGAGGTGGGGGTGCGGCTTGAGGTGGGAGGAGGGGATAGGTGGGAGGAAAAACAGGTTAGGGAGGCGGGGACGAGCTGGACTGGTTTTGGGATGCGGTAGGGGGAGGGGAGATTTTGAAGCTTGTGAAATCCACATTGATACCATTGGGCTGCAGGGTTCCCAAGCAGAATATGAGTTGCTGTTCCTGTAACCTTCGGGTGGCATCGTTGTGGCACTGCAGGAGGCCCAGGATGGACATGTCGTCTGAGGAATGGGAGGGGGAGTTGAAATGGTTCGCGACTGGGAGGTGCAGTTGTTCATTGCGAACCGAGCGTAGGTGTTCTGCAAAGCGGTCCCCGAGCCTCCGCTTGGTTTCCCCGATGTAGAGGAGGCCACAACAGGTACAGCGGATGCAGTATACCACAGTGGCAGATGTGCACGTGCACATCTGCCTGATGTGGAAAGTCTTCTTGGGGCCTGGGATGGGGGTGAGGGAGGAGGTATGGGGGCAGGTGTAGCACTTCCTGCGGTTGCAGGGAAAAGTGCCGGGTGTGTGGGGAGTGTGGAGCGGACAAGGGAGTCACGGAGAGAGTGGTCCCTCCAGAAAGCAGATAAGGGTGGGGAGGGAAAGATGTCTTTGGTGGTGGGGTCGGATTGTAGATGGCGGATGATGCGTTGGATCCGGAGTCCAGAGGATTGTGCTGCCTGGTCAGTGCTGGGGCTCAGGGCTCTTCTCTTGGCTGGGGAAGGACGAGTGGATTCAGTCTTCATAGTCCATACAGGAAGTAACATAGGTAGTTTCTGCACAGCCAGTATGAGTAGCTAGGTATCACATTAAGTAGTAGACCTCAAAACATGATAATCATTCAATTGTTATCTGAGCCATGTACAAACTGGAATAGAGCAACTCAAAGTAGTCCTGTGATGCAGCACTACCAAGTTTTCACGTCACTTTTATTGTATGCCTATTGCTGCTTCTAGCATGTCCTAGTGGATTTTTAATTGACTAGGGTGATCCCATTTGATGTTAACGGCAGAGTGGGGGATATGCCAGGGCATGACATTTCACATTGTGGTCAAATATAAATCTGCTGAAGGTACAGAGACCTCATGAGTATCCAGTTTGAAGTCTATTAATTTGCTTTAAATCTAATGCATTTTGCACTGTGGTGGTACCACACAGCACAACGTAGAACAGCCTTAATGTAAACATGGGTCTTGGTCTCCACAAAGTCAATCCTACCAATACTGTTATGCACAGGCATACCTGTGACACAGATTGGCAAGGATGAAATCAAGCAGGATTTTCCTTCTTAAAATGGTTCCCTCAACACCTGCCACAATTGCAAATGAACAGCTGTGTTATCTATTTTACGACAAGGACAGACAGCCGAGCCAAATCAACCTTTCTACCCATACTCGCAATGCAGTAAAATTAAAACAAAGACTCTCAAAATTGACCCCAATGGTTCCCAAACTGACCTTTTTGAGTAACTAATCCCAGACTTTACAAATAAATAGTTCTAAACACTGGGTTTTTACATTAAACAAAAGACTTAATTTATTAACAATACAGTAACTTTCTCAGAGCAAAATTAAAGCAATTTAATTGACATCTATGATTTAAACTCAATAAACTTTGTTTTCACAGAAAAGAGATGACATGCAACTACTGTTAAGGGATAAAAGAAAATTACTAAACTGGCCAGATTACTTAAACTGTTTTCATAATGTGTTGTTCCACAGGCATATACTGTTTCTTGGTTGATTTTCTGTAGACGTCAAAAAGGGCCACCTTTACAGTTCACATGGAGGAAGATTGAGCAATATGTATAATTTAGTTTCTATTCTCTGAACTTACAATGGCTGAGAACTTTCAAATCTTCATTCTACAGCATCAATAGCCAAATTCCTTCTCCTCAAATAATCCAAAAGAGTTTGAACTCTCCAGCCCCTCCCTCTGCTTGACCATCATGCTCTCTCCGAGACTTACTGGCACCAGTTCCCAGACACTCACCTAGCTAACGGCCAAACATTTGCTATCTAGTTAGATAAGCTGCCTGCCCCAGTGTCGATGCATCTATGCAGCACTTTGATCGAGAACCAACTGGTGATTATCTTTCAGGCCTGGCTTCAAACAAACAACACCTTGTCCCTTTTAAAATTAAAATCTGTTGCCCATAGTCCAAAGGTCATCTTCAGCTCTCAGTTCACAGCTCCAAACCAAAACTGATAAAAGAATAAAATAAATGAGAAATTAGTGAGAGAGTTCTAATATTTAAGATTTAGCCAGCCAGGTCAGCTGTGCTGCAATTAGCCAGTCTCAATGATGGACTTTGAAGGCACCCACTGAAGAGGCATTCTATGGCCTTGCCACACTGACTGCTTCCTCCAAATCAGTGTTAAACATGGATTTCATTTCATTCATTCATTCATTGGATGTGGACATCACTGGCCAGAATTTATTACCTGGGACAAGGTGGTGAGGAGTTGTCTTCTTGAATGACAGCTGTCCTTGAGCGTCAGTACACCTAGTTATGAAGTGAATTCCAGGACATTGACTCAGCAGCATATGGAACATTTGTCCAAGTCTGGATGGAGTACAGCTTGGACATTTTTCAGGTGATGGTATTCTCATTTATCTGTTGCCCTTGTGGCAGAGGTCAAAAATTTAGAAGGTGCTGTGCAAGGAGCATGGGTGAGTTGGTACAGTGCATCTTATGGATTATATACATAGGTGCTACTATGTCAATAGTGAAGGGAGTGTTCGATCAAGTGGGATGATTTGCCTTGAATGGTGTCACTTCTTGAATAATTTAAGAGCTGTGGTTGTCCAGACAAGCATGAAGTATTCCACTGCACTCCTGATGTATGCCTTGTAGATGGTGGACAGGCATCAGGAAAGAAAAAAGATGTCAGTCACCACAAACAGCTACAATAATGACCAGAGCACAGAGAGAAGAAACAAAATATTTGGTTATCAGTAAAAATAGATGCAAATAAGCAGAGTGCCATTAAAAAACATTTTACTCCATTTAACCTTTGTTGCAAATAATATGAACATACATGAATCACTGATCCTTTGCAATGAACAGAAACAGCCATCAGGAAACGTCTTTATAAACATGCTACCTTCCCACCTATCCCCTCCTCCCACCTCAAGCCGCACCCCCATCTCCTACCTACTAACCTCATCCTGCCCCCTTGAACTGTCCGTCCTCCCTGGACTGACCTATCCCCTCCCTAACGCCCCACCTACACTCACCTTTACTGGCTCCATCCCCGCCTCTTCGACCTGTTTGTTTCCTCTCCACCTATCCTCTCCTCTATCCCTCTTCTATCCGCCTCCCCCTCTCTCCCTATTTATTTCAGAACCCCCTTCCCCTCCCCCATTTCTGATGAAGGGTCTAGGCCCGAAACGTCAGCCTTCCTGCTCCTATGATGTTGCTTGGCCTGCTGTGTTCATCCAGCTCTACACCTTGTTATCTCAGATTCTCCAGCATCTGCAGTTCCTACTATCTCTCTCACCTTAAACATACTCTTATGATTTAACTTAAGCCAGTTAGATTTTGCAAAAGTTGCAGCTTGTCAAATTATGGATAATGCCAACCTGTTGGCTACATTTTCTAACAAACAAATCATATTAACAGATCAGATCAGGAATTTTGTTTGATTGTTTTGCATGTATTATATCTGAAAATAGAATGGCTGCACTGACAATCAACTGCCAGTGGGGGGAAAAACATCTACAGAGAACGTGACAACCTATAATCAACGTTTTTCCCATTGAATGTAGTTGCTCAACATAACACAAGCAGATTTCCTGTACAACCTATCAATGCAACAAGAGAAGCTCAATATAGCATTGATCTAACAAAATGTAGTGCCCATAAAGAGGGCACTGTTCGGGTAAATGGAAAACATTTGCAGTCAGCTGTCTGGCTAAAAGTCAGCCGTGGTAAATACTCATCTGAGTACAACCAAGATGTGGGTAATTGTGTAGTCTTCTGATTGCTGCAGAAATAATCACAGAATTAGAACTGGTAGTTCACACTGTAGGTGGAACCTTTGTACTTCTGACATTTATGTTCAGTATGTAGTAGCTCCATACTAAACCAAATTTCAAGGCTTGTCTCCACATGCTCCAAGTGGCTACACTGTTTTCTCAAAAGCAGGGAGGTCTGGAATGGGGAGGTTTCTGAGACTCTTGTATCCACCATGTTGATGTTGCTTGCCTTGATATTAAAAAGGTAAGTCACCACAGTCCCAGAGGGCCATAGGCAGCTCTCCTATTAAAGAGAGAGAGAGCACGAGAGCGTGAGCGGGATTAACCCGAGGGTCATTGCAATTGCCCGACTGAATATCCATTTGGGGATCCTGTTTGAGACATGGATTACCCAACTAATCTGAATTTTGTCAATCATAAAGAAACTCATTGTTCAAGAGTTTGTCTCAACATCCAGTTCCCAAGGAGGACTTCAAGGCTTTTTGGTGAAAGTGCTTTACAGCTTTAATGGACTTCTGTAACAGCCAGAACTTGGCAAGGACAATGTCTAACAAAATTTCAGTTTCAAAATCAATAGCATACTACTGGCCATAAGCAGAAGAAAAATACCTTTTTGTACACTTGCACAGATGCCTTCATCAACAGTGGCATCTGTTTAACAGCACACTACCAAAAAAACAATTCTCATTTTTTACACAGCCTCAAGATGGGTGCTGTCAATAATTACATTGAGTCACAGTACGGGAACAGACCCTTCAATCCAACTCATCCATGCCAACCAGGTTTTCCAAACTAAACTACTCCTGTTTGCCTGCATTTGGCCCATATCCCTGTCCAAATGTCTTTTAAATCTGCATCTATCTTCTCTACATATGCCTGGTGCTGGCTGGAACAATCTCAGGCTTGGAAATGCTGATTTTGAAACCAAAATTTTGGTGATGTAAGAATGTATCCATTGTCTGAATGTCCTCCTTGGAGTAGACAGCTAGCACAGAGTCATGTGCATACAGACACACACAAATTACTTCCTCTCTGTGTAGAGGGATTGAAGAACTTCCCTTCAAGTAATGTGAGCATGACCACTATCCTATTTGAGGTGTCAGCAATGGGTCTACCAAAGGACTTTTCTTGCTTCAGTTAATGACAGTTGGAACTTTAAATGCATAATCCGTGTCGGAAGTCAGTTGCCTCTATTTCACTAAATCACTCCTCCTTTACTGTGGGACAACTATGCACAAAAATTACCTCTTCAATCACTAAAGGTCACAAAATATATTAATTTATTTGAAGTGATAAACTGATGTACAATTTTTGATAGAAAATAAGAGCCAATTAGCTTATTCTACCAATTTATACATTGGAGGATTGCTGTGAAGCAATCACATGATTTTCAGTTTTTACACAGATTATGTCTGACTACTGAGTGTTAAATTGCAGTTGTAGGGTTGCAAAAGGAACAGATCAGGAATCAAAATATCTGCGAGCATTACTAGAACCTTGCACATTACAAAAATCGTTCTGTTTTGTAGAATGAAGGTCATGTAGTTACTTGATCTGATCATTACAGTAAGAATATTTTAAGTACATCTGCTTAAAAACTGTACATGTTGTGCTGTTTTTATCAAGCAGGAAGCACTACAGATAAATTTTAATCAAGTTGAACTGGAGAATATTTTAGCAAACAGTTGAGTAGGTTAATGTCATTAACACCAGTACATTCAATATAAATGAGGGGCCTTACATTTTAGCACACTAGCTACCAACCCTTTCCATCACTTTTGCTAAACTACAAGATATTTAAATAAGAGATGAAATGAAATACTATTATGAACATATCTCCAAGATGTCAAACACAAGCAACACTCAAAGACTAAGAATTTGGACAAATGATCAAGAAAATCTTAGAGCACCACAAAAACAATTAAATGTATATTGAACTGCTCTAAATAGCAGTACTGCCTTTAACTCAAACACTACTAAACACTTTACATTTATAGCATGTTAACATAAATGTCAGGGAAAATTTATGCCCCACACGATTAGAAACTGAACTATAAAAATAAATACAAAGAATCTCTTGCAGCGCAAGACAGCACCAAAACTCTCAAAATTATTTTATACCAAGGCATGTAAAAATCTTGAGTGCATCTTAGTCAAATTAATTTCCGTAGTGCAGTAACTTTAATGTGCTGTGTAATAAAATGAGTTGAGTCAGCATGGCAATTTCCTCAGCACCATAAAATAGGATTGCAGAGCCATTTCTACATACGTACCATTAAGTAGTGAATCTAAATGAGAGTAATTACCTGTAAATGAACATCACCTCATTCAAATCTTCCAAACTTCTTTGTCAATAAAACATTGCAAGAATGATGGAGAGTGCATTAAACAGCACAAGAGCAATAGAGAGACAGAGCGCAGTAAAAAACCAGAGTAACGGTGGGGGCTGGGGGGTAAATGCACGCGAGGGAAGAGCACGAGAGAAAATTAAACAGTGCAAGACCAAAAAAGAGGGGTTTGATTAGACTGAGCAGCAACCAGCTATCTATGATCTATTGCTTTGGGAAACAAATCAAAAATGTTTCATAAGGGGACAGGCAAGGTTATTTTGGTCACAGATTGCTTCAGTATTTGAGGAGTTGCAAATGATATTGAATATTCATTGAATCATAGAATCCCTACAGTGTGAAAGCAGACCATTTGTCCCATCGATTCAATACTGACCATCCAAACAGCATCGCACTCAGACCCAACCCCCTGCCCTATCCCCGTTTTGTGCAGTGGACATCCCCACTTCTGACCTTACGATGGAGAGAAGGCCATTGATGAAGCAGTTCAAGGTGTATGGACCAAGGATGATGATTAGCAACCGAGTACTTCACTCTAGCCATAACAAAACTTGTTACCAACACCATCTCTATTTTTCCCTTTTTGATATGGAACTGTGATTTGAAGTTGAAAATTGAACTTTGAACAGCAGCTTGCTTTAAAGAGAGAACAAACGTTTGTTGTTGGGAACTGGCCTGGAAAGATAATGCAGGTGAATTACTGCTCTAATGTCACTGTAGACAGTTCAGCACTGTGACGTTGCTATGCTGAGGAACTGACAGCTGGTTGGATATACAGATAGTCAATCAAGGGAAGTCCAGTGCTGGTAACCAACCGTACAGAATGTTGAAAAAGAAAGAAAACAAGGTGACCTGACTTTGACTGGGTTTTGGGCAGAAGACAGTTTGTGTTCTGGAAGCTGCTGGACTGGGCTAGGTTTTTGGTTTTACTCTCTGGTTATTCGTCACTTATTGACTCGTCAAAAGCTCTGAGAAAAGATCCCCAATCTGTAAGAAATAAGTAAAAGTCTGTACAGGTCTACATACCTACAATACAGCATTTGTTCAAGGATTTCAAGGAGGCCTGGTGTTCAGTTATTGAACTGGCAAATTATGATTCTCTTTTCTTTTCTAAGTTATCCCTTAATTGCCTGTCTATCGTGTGAGAGCAGGTGGGCTGTGATCAAAGAAGATTGGGCTTAGATTTTTAAATGTTAATTAGGTTGGCTTGTTGTTCATTTGTGTTCTGCTATAGTTACATTCTTAATAATAAGTTGATAATTTTTGTTTAAGTTATAAACTTGGTGTTCAAGCTCTGTTTTGCAACATCTGGTCAGGAACAACAAAGCAATTTGAGGGACACAAAATGTTTGAAGTTCACAGTGTTGTAAACCCAGTGATAATGAGGCTGCTTTGGACTGGCTTGCTATCCCAGAGTCATAACAATGTTTAATTATGAATTAAGTAAACATAATAAACTAAATCAACCCATAAAAGGATAACAGAGCAGATAATGTACTGCACTTGTAGGACTTGGAGTGTGCTGGATGTCATATGGTCCAAGGAAAACATGTCTGCAGTAAGCTTTCCAGCTCAAGAATCTTTGGCTCGGAGAGAGCTGCAGACAAAGCCACAAACTCTGACACAGAGAATGGGAAAGTTACCTCTGTTCCAGGAAGTGAGCACCTGTGTTCGAATGGGGTCTCTTGAACTGGTCAGTAAGCAGGGAAAAGATTTTCATAGAATTTTTCATAGAATCCCTACACTGTAGAAACAGGCCCTTCAGCCCAACAAGTTCACACCGACCCTCAGAGCATCCCACCCAGACCTATCCCTATAACCCACCTAATCTACACACCCCTGAGCACTACGGGCAATTTAGCATGACCAATCTACCTAGCCTGCACATCTTTGGACTGTGGGACGAAACCGAAGCACCCAGAGGAAACCCACGCAGACACAGGGAGAATGTGCAAACTCCACACAGACAGTCACCCAAGGGTAGAATCGAACCCGGGTCCCTGGTGCTGTGAGGCAGCAGTGCTAACCACTGAGCCACCGTGCTGCCAAAAAGCTTGACTCTGACGTGACAGGTGATGGGGACAGTGGGAGAAAGAGACAAAGAAGTTCCACGGTACCAGCAACATAGGTAGAAGTGAGTGGTGATTCTGATAAGACAGTATAAGCAGTTAAGAGCGAAAAGTAAAAGGACTGAACCAAGGGAATTTATCTTTGCATTAACTGAACCACAAATAAATTGGCATAGGGTAAATAAAATTAGAGAGATGAACACGCGGCTCAAAGATTGGTGCGGGGGAAATGGGCTTTGATACCAGACATTTGGAGTCTATGAATTACTTTTGTTAAATACAAAGGGAAACAATACTTTAAAGTCATAAAGTGAAATCAAATCAGATTGATTCAAGTTTTCAGATCGGTCAGGAGGAGTCTGTAAGAAAGGCAGTAAAGGAAACTAAAAAGGATGAGCTAAATGGCTTCCCATATATGTATGGCACCATTAATATTTACTCTGAACAAATCACATGGTATTCACATCATATCCCACAACAATTAATACTAGTAGAAATGCATCCTTCCATACTACAATGTGACAACAAACGAAATACTTACTCATTCAAGAGAAAGAGTCTATTTGATCTGTCAACGAGATTTGAAAACTGATACCAGAAATTTTTAACTAAATGATGCGGATATAGATTTGACTCCATATGCACTTCTGAAGCACAATAGCTGCTAGACATCACCCTTTTCAGTTGAGGTAAACATTAAGAATGCAACAATTATCATTGGACTCCGATAGGGCTCTGGCACATTTTCAAATGGCTAGGTTATGAAATCAAACAAATACGCCACAGCACATTCACAGCTGTTCTGAAAATAGATTAGTAATAATTTGAACAAGCAGTTAATCCAAAGGTATTCCAATTACAACAGGACACACGCAACTACCCAGCACAGTTTTATTGTTTAATGAAATTGTGACATGTTGCTACAGATACTGGTCATCACTATCCCACCTGACTCTTCCCCAAACATTCTCTGTAAACAAGCACTCAAAAGTGGCAGTCAGGGGAAGGGGGCAAGTAAGCAAGAAAGTGACAGAATCCGAGAGTGCAAAAGTTGGCCAGGGGCTCTCGGAGTGGGTGAGGCCATTCTAAAATGATGCTAAATCAGCTCGCACTCACCGCTAAAATGATGCTAAAGTAAAAGTCCAGGTACAAAGTGCACAACACACCAGTCCTATTAGAAATGAAAATCAGAAAGGTCACAGTAACTTAAAACAGACTTACTGCATGCAAACCATTTTTTCTATTCCAATGCTTTGGACATTAATCAAAATGAAACAACCAAAAGAAATACTTGAAGCAGTTTTCAAATTTCTTTACTCAAAAGAAATTCCTTAATTCACAGCCAATAAATAAGCAAAAATATCTGGAACCTACTTTTTCCAGGTTTAAAACCAATATACAAATTCTCAAAACTAGATTTTAAGCTTAAACAGTGTATGATGTTTTGGTGTCATTGTATAAAAACACTCAGGCCTGGCCCATAACTCTTCTGGGGGCTTAGTTTTCATTCATTTGCTTTATTGCACAATATGTTCAACAGCTACTCATCACTTTTTATCTGTAATCTACTTTACCTCATAAATGAGCAATGATAGCAAAGCAGCTGTAATACTGAATATTTTTGAATGATTGGTGGTAAAATGATTAACACTTTGACTATCACCAGTCTGTCAAATTCCAAGGTGTTTAACCATTCATTGACATGGTTTTGAGATATCTGACACGTCCTCCCAAATCCTTATTATGCACACAAAACCACCTTAGTCCAATGCACACAAATACATTCCCTTGATATACAAAAACACAAGCAAGAAAAATACACTATTTAAACTGTTATAATACTCCTTTCCAGACACTCTTCCAACACACACACACACACACACACACACACACACAAAGATTATTGTCCAAAGTTTGAGCATCCAGAAAAATCACAATACACTGCATTCTCTGTTGTATATCTCAGTCTTCCTAGAATTGAAACGATGTGGTCCCAGAATATCAGAAACTACGCTGTACAAAGCATTTAACTATTGCTGTCTGCTGTGAATTGGTAAACTTACAGCCAATTTTTTATAGGAGCACTGAGGGATAAACATAGCTATGGTAGTTTTCACACCAAACAAGTTTATATTGGCAAGATTGAGCATGCAAATATTTACTTTGGTATGTTGTCACAAAAACAAAATACAAGAATTCTGCAAAAGCTAAATGGATCAAAGGAGACTACTTTACAGCACAATTAATGTTATAAATCTCAATTTGATTCCAAATATTTATTCAGATTTAGAAAGAAAAGTTCAAATCAAAATAATGTAAACTGTTTCATTGAAATCTTATTACATCCATTCTTAGTGGGTCAGAGTAATGTTGAATGCAGCAATGGGAGTGGGGGGCTGCATTGGGGAGATAGGAAGATTGGAAAATACCTTAAGGCTTTTAACATAGTAATGGCTTTTATTTCTGTACACAGCCAACTAACATAGTTATGCTTCTTGCACATAACACTGCTCATTACACTTAGCATTATTAAAAACAAACAGATAGTTGCTCAGTCAGAGAGTCAGTGACGTAGTCATAATGTCACTGTCCTCATAATTCCGAGCCACTTGGAACACAAGTACAAACCCGAGCGAGACAGATGGTGAAATGTGAATTTAAAAAAAAGCACAAAAATTGAGAATTAACAAAGCTACTCTAATGGCAACCATGTAACTACTGGTGATTTTTTAAAATTACCCACATCCAAAGATGTTCAGGTTAGGCAGATTGGCCATGTTAAATTGCCCTGTAGTATACAGGGATGTACAGGCTAGGTGGATTAGCCATGGTAAACGTGGGGTTACAGGGATAGAATGGGTCTGGGTGAGATACTCTCCTGTGGGTTGGTGTAGACTCTATGGCTGAATGGCCTCTGTCTACACCTATAGGGATTCTATGATTCAGTAATGTCCTTTAGCAAAGGGTATCTGCCATTCCTACCTGGCCTGGCCTACCATCAAAATTGTGGTTAACATTTAAGCGCCCACTGAAATGGTCTAAAGAACCAGTTCAGTTCAAAGGCAATGGACAAATGCCTGCCTTGAAAGCAATGTCCAAATTCCACATGATAACAAAACAAAAAAAGTGTCAGCCTTCATCCAAAAGAACAAAAGATCAGTTTTTGATGCACGTTTACCTCCAACAGGGCCTTTTAACTTGATCCAATGTTTTATCTCCTAAAAAATTAGAAACTTGGTGTAGATAACTATGGTACTGAAAGAGCCAATATAAGTTCACTCCAACTACGAGATAGCAAGAACTGCAGACACTGGAGTCAGAGACAACACAGTTCAGAAGAAGGGTCCTGACCCGAAACATCAACTTTCCAGCTACCCTAATGCTGCCTGGCCTGCTGTGTTCCTCCAGCTCCACACTGTGTTGTCTTTCACCCCAACTATTCTGTACAACAGATAAGCGTGCTTCCTTTAAGAGTCTAATTCTTCAAATGATCCAATATAAGATGGATAAAAGGAGTCTTATAGACTCTCAGTTCACATGCTTTGATAGTGATGATATCATAAGTATGTCTCTTCAAGGTGTACTAATATACTGAAAACAAGACATTAGTTTTAAATTTCAAAGAAAGAAACAATTCACTAATGATTCACCTCTGAACTCAATTCAACACATTCATGTTTTTTATTTCCCCCAAAGCAGTGTCCATAACTACATGCATTACCCTAAATGGATCTTTCGACACTCTACACAAGGTTAATGTGACAGTCATGAATTTCCTCAGCAGCACAGATGGACCAATCATACCCATCAGCCAGAGCAGCAGGAATTCTGCAAAATCAGGTTTGGTTCAGATATTGCTCTTTGCTAATTTCTAATGAGGGCTTGAAGTAGTCAGGAATTCAGTTCAACCCAACAGTGGAAGTGGGCCATAGGGTTAATTTTCCATGTTAAGAATTTTCCTGGCCTATTCAAGGGCTTGAACACCAAGACAAATTGGATGCATAGGTTAGCTCGAGTCCTTGAATTAAAGCAGAATACTCTGGATGGTGGAAATCTGAAACAGAGAATGATGGAGAAACTCAGCAGATCTGGCAGCATCTGTGAAGACAGAATCAGAGCTCACATTATGAGCCCAGTATCACCCTTCTTCAGAACCAGAGGCCCAAACTGAGCTCAGCCAAATTCAACAGGAACCACCACCAGAATTCGCAAAGGTCAACGAAAGCGACATCAATACAAAGCAATGAGTCGATTACTAGGTAGTGAGCAAGTTGTTTTTGTCCACTTTAAAGCTGCATTAAGGAAAGGTAAGAGTTCCAACTTCAACAAGCGGGAGAGTTAGGACTGACAGCTCCATATTCCAGGGTATAGAATCTTCAATAAGGCAGGGATGCTCCAAGTAGGACAGACTATTTAAATGTTGAACGAGAACTCAATTACTGCAATAAGTCAGAGTCATACAGCATGGAAACAGACCCTTCAGTCCAACTAGTCCATGCTGACCATGTTCCCCTGGACCCCTTTGCCTACACTTGGCTCATATCCCTCCAAACCTCTCTCATTCATGTACTTATCCAAATGTCCTTTAAATGTTGTAACTGTGCCTGCATGCACCACTTCCTCTGGCAGTTCATTCCACACACGAATCACTCCTAAGTTGCCTCCTTCTCCTCTCACCTTAAAGATATGCCTCCTAGTTTTCAACTCCTCCACCCTAGGCAAAAGACCTTTGCTGTTCACCTTATCTATACCCATCATGAATTTAAAAACCTCTAAGGTCATCCCTCAACTTCCTTCCTATAGCAGGGCGAGCAGAACTGCACACAGTACTCCAGAAGGGGCCTCACCAACGTCTTGTACAACCTCAACATGATACTCCAATCTTATACTCAAAAGGACAGAGCAATGAAGACAGGCATGCTAAATGCTTTAAATCACCCTATCTACCTGTGACACAAATTTTAAAGAATTAAGTACCTGAACCCTAAGTCTCTCTGTTCTACAACACTACTCAGGGCCCTACCATTAACTGCAGAAGTCATGCCCTTGTTTGTTTTACCAAAATGCAATACCTCACATTTAAGGCTCTTCAATTGAAGTCGCATGGGTAGAACTTATAGAAATAAAAAAGGTGCACATTGTTGGGAGTGTACTGCAGACCAACAAAGTCAGGAAGAGCTAGAAGGGCAGTTATTTTTGCGCTTCTCTGAAGCTGGCTGATGTGAAGTTTAATAGTAAAATGGGATTTCAACTTCCCCTATATTAACTGGGACAGACAGTGTTGAAGGCTTAGAGGAGGCGGAATCCTTAAAATGCGTCCAGGGGGGCTTCCTAAGCCAGGAAATAAAGTTCTAAAAAGCTACAGAGCAGTGCTGAACCTACTTTAAGGGAACGTAGCTGGGCTAGTGCCAATTTGGAGAGTATTTTAGCGAGTGTGACTGTAATTCAATAAAATTTAAAGATATCATGGAAATGGACAAAGTTGGTCCAGAAATGAAGGTTTTGAATTGGGGAAAGGCCAGTTTTAATATAATAATACAGGATCTGCCTAAAGTGGATTTGGAGCAGCTTTTTGTTGGAAACCTACATTGCAGCAGTTGGAGTCTTTCAAAAAGGAAGCAGTGAAAAGTGCAAGGCAAACAAGTTCCTGTGAAGGTGAAGAGTGTGTCCAAAAATTCCAAAGAATCATGCATATCAAGAAATATACAGGCTGGGATAGGTGAAGAATGGAAGATTACACTAGGTTGAGAACACCAAAAGCCCCAGAAATGTGTAAGAATGGTCAGGAATTACTTTAAAAATTAGGAAAGCAAAAAGGGAAATGAAAAAAGTCACTGACAGATAAAATAAAGGCAAATCAAAGGCACTGAGTATTTTTGGTTCAAAAGGACAACTAGGGGAAGAGTAGGACCCATTATAGACCCAAGTGGCGAGCTGGGTGGAGCCTAAAGACACGGGTGAGGTTTTAAAAGAGTATTTTGTATCTGTATTCACAAAAGAGAAGAATGATTAGAAACAGGTATAGAAATCAGAGAAGAGAACTGTGATGTATTTAAACAATTTATATTTGAGAGGGAGGGGATATTAGCTGCGTTAGCAGGCTTAAAATTGGATAAGTCCCCCGTGACAATGCTTGGCTTTAAAAGGCTATTTGGTCCTCTTTTAGTTGAAAAGAGGTTTTAAGGCAGAGGTACTGAGCAGTCTACCAGAACCACCACAGCAAACAGCTTGACAGGCCTTAGGTTTTTTTTTAAAAACATTGGAACAGAAGCAGCCTGAATGATCATAGAATCCCTACAGTGTGGAAACAGGCCCTTTGGCCCAACATGTCCACACCGACCCTCATCCCACCCAGACCCATCCCCCTATAGCCCACCTAATCTACACATCCCTGAACACTACAGGCAATTTAGCATGGCCAATCCACCTAACCCACACATCTTTGGACTGTGGGAAGACCGGAGCACTCGGAGGAAACCTATGCAGACAGGGGGAGAATGTGCAAACTCCACACAGACAGTCGCCCGAGGGTGGAATCGGTGTAGTCAAACTCCCACAGAGCTAGAATGGTTAGTTCAGCTTTCAGCAGAAGCTGCTGGGATTGTGAAAAGCTACCACATTTCTCTTTGCTACAGCAGAAATCTGGAGTTTGTTCTCTCTCAGTATTGTCCTTGATGTTCTTTCCTCCTGGGTTGGAGAACTGCACGAGACAATCGGTTTTATGAATTTGCCTTTTGCCAAGGGTGTTATGGGATGTTGCTATATTGGAACAGTTAATTAGTGATAATTACTATTATTTTGTTAAGCATTCCAACAGACTTACATTTAAACTGAATCATTTAATCTTTCTTTTGTTGTATTTTAACTATAGCAGATGAATAAAGTGTGTTTTGTTTTAAATCCCATAGTTTGACCAACTGAATTGCTTCTAGAATACAGCACCTTAAGTTTACCTTTAAGATAAGATAAAGTTAGGGTCTAGGCTACCTTCTTAATACATTTTGATGGGGTCTGGTCTGGTCCAGTTCAATCCACAACACCCCCGTCCTAGATATATCCCAGGCTGCTTTCAAGGCAAGGGAGGAGATTTAAGTGGTACTTACATTAATGACCAAACACTTCCTGGACGCAGAGGTTCAAGAGAACAGTTAATATGGTCCCATTATTCAAGGAGGGTGGTTGAGATCAACCAGAGGCCAGCGAGTCTAACATCAGTGGTCAAGAAATTATTGGAAAGAATTCTGATAGACAGAATTAAATCTCCACTTGGAGAGACAGGATTGATCAAGGATAGTCAGCATGGCTGTGTCAGGGGGAAATTCATATCTGACAGGTGTGATCGAGTATTTCAGAGTTGGCCAGATATGCAGATTGTGCAATGGATGGAGTCTACATGAATGTTTAACAAAGTTAAAGCCCATGAGATCAAGATTGCTTTTGAGACTGGAAACCTGTTCCAGTGATGCCACAGGGTTTGGTGCTTGGTCCCTTGTTGTTTGTCGTGTACATTAATGATCTAAAAATGAATGTAGGAGGCTGATGAGTAAGTTCACAGATGACATTGCTATTTACCACACTATCAAGCAGGAAAGGCGTTAACCACAGGATGATTTTGACAGGCTGGTCAGAAGGCAGGATAATGGTAAATGGAATTTAATCCTGAGAAGTGTGAGGTGATGCATTAAAGGAAGACTAACAAGATATGGGAGTACACACTGGATGGTATGACCCTAAGAAATGCAGTGATCAAAGGGACTTTGGTGTGCATGTCCACAGATCCTTGAAGGCAATAGGATAGGTGGATAAATAAAGGCATACAGGATAGCGACCTTTATTATTCAAGACATTGCATGTAGCAAAGAGATTATGGGGCAGTTGTACATAATGATGATTTCAGAAATTAGGTCACAACTTAAGTAGCGTGGCAAATAGAACTGCACATTACAAGGAGAATGTGATTGCATTAGAGGGGGTGAAGGAAAGATTTACCAGGAAGTTGCCTGAACTGGAACGTTTCAACTACGAAGAGATGAGATAGGCCGGAGTGTAACCGATTGAGGTGTATGAGATCATGAGGGCAAAGATAGGGTAAACAAAAAAAACACCTTTTTCTTCTTAGCAGTGGGGTCAATAAGCTTGGAACACATTTTATGATAAAGTGCACATAGCTTAGAGAGGATTTAAGGAAGACTTTCTCCCTCACACAGAGGGTGAGACTCTATGCCTGAAAGGCTGTAGAAGCAGGAGCCATCACAAAATTTAAATGATCACTTGAAGTGCCATAGCATACAAACAAGGTACAGGCCAAGAGCCAGGAAATGGGATTAAAGTAGATAGATCCTCGAAGACTGTCATAAACACAAATGGCCAAAGGATCTCATTGCTGTAAACTCTGTGATTCTATTAGTAAGAATGGAGGGAAGCTACGGAAAGCTGCAACATTAAGAGGATTTGGGGGTCCTCATGCTTCAATTTGAAAAGCTAGCAATTTCAAAGGCTAATAGGGAAGCAAATGACTGTCAGCTTGTGTTTCAAAAAGAATGGAGTATGAAAGTAGGGAAAGCTGTGCAAGGCCACACTAGTAATATTGTGAATATTTTTGGCCCCCTTATACAAGGAACGGAGATACTGACTTTTGAGGCAGTCCAGAAGGTTCACTTGGCTAATTCCTCGTATGGACGAACTGTCTTATGACGAGTGGTTGATTTGGTTGGACTGGTACCGATTGTAATATAGCAGGATGAAGGGTAACCTTATTGAAACGTGCAAGATTCTTAGGAGCCTTACAGTATAGCTATGGAGAGATTGAGTCTGGGACCACAGGGCATAATTGCAGTAAGTGGTCGCCCATTTAAGACACAGAGATGAGGAGGCATTTCTTCTGAGGATAGTGAACCTGTGCAGTTCCTTACGTTATTGAGGTTTCGATGATAAATATATTCAAGGTTGAGATGGGCAGATTTTTAAATAAGTAAATTAAGGCAGTGGGGATAAAGCAGGAAAGTGGAGTTGAAGATTATCAGAACAGCCATGAACCACTGAACAGTGGAGCAGACTCGACTGTCTGAATGACTCACTTCTGCTCCTACATCTGAAGAGTTAGAGTTAGTAACACAGGAGGCGGTCTTTGGGTGACAGACTCAATGGGCCAATCTACACTAATCCCAAATCCCAGCACTTAGCCCATTGCTTTGAATGTTATGACATTTCAAGTGCTCACCCACATACTTTTTAAACGTTTAGAGGTTTCCTGACTCAACTACCCTCCCAGGCACAGCATTCCGAGTTCCCATCACCCTCTGCGTGAAAATGCTTTCCTCAAATGCCTTCTAAATCTCATGCCTTTCACCTTAAAATTATACATTCCCATTTTTGACAATTCAACTAAGAACAGCTACTTCCTATCCAGCCTGTCCATGCCTCTCATAATCTCAGCCTCAGGCTTCTCTGCCCGAAAGAAAACAACCCAAGCCTATAGCCTCTCTTCATAGATAATATGGTTCATTCTACGCAACATCCTGATGAATCTCCTCTGCATACAAGCCAGTCTTGTCTTATGATCTACACCAATCTATTCTTGGTCAAAGTAATTGAAGGTGTCACCAACAATACTTTCAGGCAGCACATATTCACTAATAATCTGCTCAATGATGCTCAGTTTTGGTCCCACAAAGACAATGCAGTTCCTGACAGCATTGGTGCAAACCTGGAAATAAAACAGCTGAATTCAAGAGGTGAGGTGCAAATAACTGTCCTTCACACCAAGACAGTAATTGACCCTGTGTGGCATCGCTTGCCCCAACAAACCTAAGTTCAATGGGATAGAGGAAGTATTCCAACAGCTGAAGTCGTATCCAGCAGAAAAGGCTGCATTTGGATTGTTGGAGATGGACTGTCTTGGTCCAGAAATGCAGAAAGATCATATGGGCCTACATAAAACTCAAAATGGACAAGATTCAGGCTTGGGTTGGTAGCTGATAGTTATTCACATTAATTGCCATGTACCAGACAATGACTATCTCTAATAAGAGCAAGTAAATATCCTCCCTTGATATTTAACATGATGACTGTCACCTAATTCTCCATTAAGTTATCTGTTTTGGGGTGGACATAGGGATGTCACCAAAACAGAAATGTAACTGGTTCAGCCAGATAAATACTGTGGCAAACAGATTTGAACTGAAACTTGTCTGCAAAAATTGACTCGCCTCCCTACTTCTGAAAGAATGTCCACCATCTACATGAAAAGTCTAGAGTGGATAGAATGTCAGCTGCCTGGTGGAGTGCAGATCTGACAACAGACCAAGCTCAACACCATCAGGGAAAAAAGCAACTCTCAAAGATTTGCAAAAGGCTCTCACTGCTGGAAAGTTCACTGTATTGTGAAGCTTGAGACTGCTTTGCTAAATAAAGCCTGCAGGATCAGCCCTTCTCTGGAGCAACATGTCAGCTGGCAAACAGAGATTGACTGTGAAAACATCAGTACCCCAGCTAGTTGGCAGATTTGGCTAGAAGAACAAAGAAGTTTTATGGAAGCAGACACCAGACCATAATATTTTTAAGAAAAAAGTTAACTGGCGAAGTAAGATTTAAAAAAGCAATTGTTAACAATTTTAAATCAAAGACTATTTTCACCAAACACTCTTTAATTTTATGTATTTCTGACAAAAGAAAGAAATTTACTTAGTCTTTGACAGGAATCTCAAACAGAGCTATAATAAATGGGGTCCATAGCTTAAACTGAACACTGATATATACAGAACTAGCTCTCTATTTAGGATTTCTACATATTTGTCATTAAAAATTACTTATATCATTAACTCTGCAGCATGATTCAATTTACACATCTAGTGCACAGTCAGTTTTCCTGTCCTCGGTTTTCCCTTGAAATTAAATCAAAATTGGCAAAAATCCATTTGCAAAGCATTGAAAATAGGACCAAATAGGGAAAGGTTTTCCTTGGCTCCAAGTAACTCATCTTACTGGATTTTTAAAAAAAAAATCTGAGGGAGAGTATTCATGACAATGGTTCAGACAATATTATTTTACTTGGATCACAAATCAAAACAAAAGAGAAACCAGCAAGAAAGACTATTCAGCCAATTGAAGTTAATCTCTCTGCTGCTGAGTTTTATCGTAGAATCCACCTTTATCACGAGTAACTCTCACGGTGCCAGTTACCTGAAAACACATCACTCCCGGTGATGGCTTGCTGTACCTTCAATTTTATGTTACTTTCTTACCAGATTTATATAAAAGAGTGCTTCTTTCAAAGTCTATACTATTCAAACAATTTTCATAAGAAAGAATATACTCCCAGGAAAGACTTCTGTCATTTAAAAAAAAAATCATCACAGCTCGTCCTCCTGCCAACCAGGATCAGCATCGTTTCCATCTCAAATCTTTTGTTTCTCCTTGTGGTCTAAATTTGTCATGTTGTAACTTTAGTAGTCCATTGTAAACGATACTCATGCTCCTCAACATTATCAAAAACATTCAATAATTGAATTTCTACAATGACTTCCTGTGCTAAACCACAAAGTGCAGAATGAGAAAACATGAACCTATCGCACTATTGCCTCCATAGACTGCCATCAAGAGGGCCAGGTACAATCTCGAAGTAATCCATTTTGCTGAAAGCAGTTTAAAAAGCTGAAAATACATAGCAATTACAAAGAGACAAGTTGACATCAATAAAAGGGGACCAATTTAGATACAAGTGAGGAAACCAAACCATCCAAAGACTTGACAATTCCTCACCATCATCACTACGTTCAAAATCTACACACAGAAGTTCCAAGTATAAGCATAAAATTATTGTCCTTGTATAATTAAAATAATCTACAAGTAGTGGTGTTCAACATTTTGTAACATCTATTTATATTTGTTGGAGTCCTTAAATGATGCTCACAATTAGAGATACAAGGTGAAAACATTTAGAAATGTCAAAGGTTTTTGCTGAGGGCATGTCAGATTTAATAAATTAAAAGTGATGCTATTTTAAAAAGTAGTTAATCTGCAAAAGAAGAATGAGGTACATGTGCGTACAGGTTTTTAAATGGTGTCAGTGTGTCACACTGAAGACTTTACAAAAAGTAGTGTATTGAATGTAATCACATGGGTTACGTAAGACAAAAGCAAAATACTACATGGGCTGGAAATCTGAAGTAAAAACAAACAGCTGGAGAAACTCAGCAGGTCTGGCGTCATCTGACAGAAGCAGAGTCAAGTGTGATGTGATTCTTCTTCAGAAATCTCTCTTCACAGATGCTGCCAGACCTGCCGAGTTTCTCCAACACTTCGTTCTAATGATAGAGATAACATGTTAGTTGATAGTGCAGGAAATTAAAGGATTAGAGACAACAGGTGTTTGTATTACAGTTGGAAGGGATGCATTCCTTAAAGTTAGTCTGGAGAATGCTTTTGAGTCGATTATCTCATTCGGCTGGATGGCTGATTGCGATACAGAGTGACATCAACAGCATGGGTTCAATTTCAATACTGCCTGAAGGACTCTCCTTCTCAACTTCTCCCCTTGCCTGAGGTGTGATGACCCCCAGGTTAAACCATGGCCAATCATTTCTCTCTAATGAGAACACAGCCCTTTGGTCTGGTCTGAATGTAGCATCTTTACCTTTTGTGCAAATGATGTGCACCAGGCAAGGAAACACATTATTAAATTTGCATAGAACAGAAAAGAGTTCAGCAAACAAAGCAGTACTGCAAATTGGTTCAGGTGGATAGGCAGGTTAGCGGAATTGGAAGTAGGCGACAGAGAAAGTTAACTAAGTCATAGGAAGGGAGTTGATGGTGGTGAGCAATGCAAATGAGGAGCGAGGGCTAGAAGACAAGTTGGGTTGTAGAGGCGACAGATCAAGAAATGTTGTTTTAAAAGAAAGAATTAAGCAAATGGAAGCACTGCCAAAAATGGAAGGAGTCAAAACAATCAAGCTCCAAACACAGAAAGGGGAGAAGACAAATTTGAAAAATAAAGCAAGTCAGTACGTGAGAAGACAAAACCCTTTCCAATGTCCAATAGGACATGGACCAGGAAGGAAAAAAAGTGATCGATCAATAGCTTAGGGAGATAATAAAGGGAGCAAAAAAAAAACACTGAATTCTTCATTTACTAATCATTTCTTTTATATCTTATCTGGTTTTAGCATGAACAGTACCCCAAGATACCTAATAATCTTAATTTTAAAAGGGTCAAAATTAACTTGAAATTCATCATACTATTTAGTGCACATAGCTTTCTTTTTACACAAAGGTATAGAATTAATACCAATGGAGATATATCTGTCACTTTTCTTCAAGATCCATCTTTATGTATCCCACTTCCATCTCCTTTTGTTTTACACCATCATTGTCATTTAATTCTTCACACTCTCCACCATAGACTTTATTGTTTGGCCCATTCTACGCTTAAAAACCTAGTACATCAAATTTCTTTCCAGTTCTGATGCAAGTTCACTGTCCTCAAATGTTAACTTTTCTCTCTCTTCCTCACTCCTCACAGACACTGCCCAACTTGCTAATATTTCCAACATATTGTGTTCCGTTTTAAATTCAGAAGCTCTGCTCATGTGTGTGACAGGATAGATAGTTGTCTCTTTTATGTTGTTGAATTTTATTAGTAATCACACACAATACTGGAGAAACTCAGGTCTGATAGCATTTGGAGAGAATGGAACAGTTAACATTTCAAATCTGGTATGACTTCTTCAGAACCGAAAAATGTTGGAAAATAGTTTCTTTTTTAAGAAAAGAAACTATTTGACAGAGGCAGAGAAGCAAGAGAACAGGTGGTACAGAGATCTAAAGCAAAATACAAAGTGGCTAATAGTGGAGAATAACAGCTGTAAAAAGGATGTAAATTAAAGGGGTGATAGTAGCAAGGACTCACTATCTCAGTATGTGCAAAGTAAACAAGATACAAACATAACGTGACTGCGAAGGAAACAAAGAGAATGTAAGAATAGTGCAGGGCAGATATAAACTAACTGCATTAAGAAGTTACGAAACCAAAAAGTTGCTGGAAAAGCTCAGCAGGTCTGGCAGCATCAGAACATAGGAAGGGTCACCGGACCCGAAACGTTAACTCTGTTTTCTCCTCCACAGATGCTGCCAGACCTGCTGAGCTTTTCCTGCAACTTTGTTTTTGTTCCTGATTTACAGCGTCCGCAGTTCTTTTGGTTTGCATTAAGAAGTTATTGAATTCAGTGTTGAGACATGGAGACTGTAGAGTGCCTAAGCAAAAACTGAGGTGTTGTCCCTTAATCTTCTCTTGTGCTTTGTTGGAACATTGCAGCAGACCCAGGCTAGAACTGTTGGCACGAGAACAAGGTGGTTTACTGAAATGGCAAGCAACTTGGAGATCAGGGTCATTCCTACAGACAAAGTGGTGGTGTTCTGCGAAGTAATCACCCAGTATGTGTTTGGTCTCGATAAAGTAAGAAGACCACATTGTGAAAGCAGTAGGTTAGGTTGAAAGAAATGAAATTCTGCTTCACCTGAAGGGGTGCTTGGGACCTTGGACCATGAAGAGGGAGGCAGTGAATGGACAAGAATCACACTTTCTGCAATTACAGGGGAAGGTGCCACAGGGAGTGAGGAAGTGTGAGGAGTGATGGAGGAGGGGAGAATTTAATTGTTTTTGTTTTCATTTTTTGCTTTTACATGGCATTTTTTTCCTAAAGATCGATCTCAGGCTCCTAATTAATGCATATTCAACCTGAAATAACATCTGTCGTATTTTAAATCACCTTTGATTAGATATATTCAAATAGCCACACCATTCATCAAACCACTGTCTTCATTATGTAAAGAGAGACATACATGCATGCACGCACATACACAACGACCTGCAGCACCAATTTGCTTGCTCAAATTGTCAGGCCTTCAGTTCCAATTTCATCCTCATCTCAAAAAAGTAGTTTTCTTCCTTTCAGATTTCAAGCAGATGACTGTCAAATTGACCAATATCTTTCTAATCATTCTTCCTTTTCAGTTCCCTCTGACTTCTTCCCTTTGCACCCAGTCATATATCCTCATTCCATTAAAATTAAGAACTGTTCTCCCATCACTTCACCTCCAAGCGCCACAACTTTGGTCAAGAAATCCATCCTGAACCTTGTGATCTTTTGTCAGTCTGCATTCTTGCCACCCTGGAAGGCTTGCGAGCCTCAAACTTCTCTTGACCTTCTCATGTGATATCAGCCTTAATTCCTCTCTTTAGTTCAGTTCACTCGGTTTGATCTATTTCTCTCTCCGTCTCGATCCATTCTTTCAAGTGCAACCATACCACTGCCATTCAAATTGTTGACGACGTGACGCTGCTGTTTTGATAAAACAATCCTCAACTTTAAAGGCTGAACACCAACTACCAACATCTTTGCAGAGACTTCTCAGACACTGGCCTTCTCCTAGGCCATGACTACATCAATCCACCCATAGTATCCAAGATTGTTACCATCTTCATTACTGCTGGATATTTTTCCTCAGTCTCCAATATAACAGCCCCAACCCAGTCAATCCGCTTTATGATAGTGTTTCCTTTGTCCTAATATTTCACATCATCAGCAACATTCAAATGCTCATCCTCCACACAATCAGTCATATCTTCCATTTCAAGAGTCTGACGGACTGTGTTTCCTCCACAACTCTATCACCCCCAACACTGGCTCCCATTTCTATGGCACCCTTTCATATAAAGGTAAAGCACCCTACACCTGCTCTCTTACCTCCTTACCCTGAAGTATGCCTTCCAGTTGAAATAGTCCTTAAATGTTACCCTAAATGATAAGCAACAAATACTTCTTTCAATGTTATTCCCCTACACTGGTAGTCCCAACACCCTAGTTCAGTGTGTCAGTGTGACCTGGTCGCCCTTCATTTAAATTCTCCACATAATTCCTACTCTTGCCTCAGCCTTCCAGAATATTCTAATGAACCTAATACAAGCTCAAAGATCAGCATGTCACATTCAATGGGATTCTTTGCTGTCTTCCAGACTCAACAAATTTCAGACAATGTTATTCTCCAATTTCCCACACACAGCAGCTATTAATGATAATTCTACTGTCCCAATTTACAACTTCCTCTTTACATCTCAAACTTTTTTAAAAAAAACTTTGCTAAATAGGTCATGGTCCTGAAACATTAGCATCCAAGAAGAGAGAAACAGAGTTTCCAGCAATTTCAGTTATTAAAGCACAGTTACAAATTGCTGGGTTTTAAGAGGCATAAAACATTCAGATTTTTAGATTTTATGAAATAGATTAATTAACTACTCCATTTCAAGTGTAGTATCTGCACTATTATATACATAAGCATATACACAAGATTCACAAATTAATAGGTTATATTACTCATTAAGATTATACCTTCATGTATTAAAGGATGTGGTGTGCACACAATCTAACCAAGGTTTTGTTTAAAACTTAACACAAAACAAGGCCAAAAAAAAGGTTAGAAAGTAAGAACATTGGTTCACAAGTGGTTTTCACTAAGATTTCGCTAAGATAATGGACCAATTCTTGCCACTAACTTTTCTTTCAAACCCTTGAAAAACTTTTATCCCCACTTTCAAAAAGTTATCAAATAGACAAATTTAATTGACTTATGCATTACAAAAATTGGAAGGACAATATCTTAAACTAAAATCATAGAATCGTACAATGATGCAGTGTACAACAAGATCGTTTTGATCATGGCAGTCTGCACTGCCCTGTTTATTTTAATTACCCTGTTTATTCCTCTTCAATGCTCCTTCTCCACATCTCGAAGTTTTCCAACGTCAAGCAGCTACTCAATCCTCTTCAGGAAATTATTATTGAATCTACTTTCACCACTCTCTCTCAGACGAAACACTCCAACTCTCAAAAAAAAAGAAACACGAGCTTCATACATGTGGTCTCTGCTACTTGCCTTAAACTCGTGACCTCCATTTTGTTGGCCCCCCATATAAAAAAAAAATCTAAGGATTGGCCCAGCTTCTACAGGTCAGTTAGTAAAATCGTCTCCTCCACTGAGGTTTAACAGCTGGTAATTAACAAACTATTAAGTCATTTGAACAAGTGTGGTTGAAGGAAATCCAGCATAGCTATCCCAACTTTAATGAGTTTTCTATGAGATAACAAAAGGTTGACGTGAGGATAATATAGTTGATACAATATTTATAGGACTTCCAAAAGGGATTTGACAAATTGCCACACTGTCAAAGTCAAACCCCACAGACTAAAAATGAAATTGGCATCATGGACACAGTGTTGGCCAAGTGACAGGAAAAAAAAAAAAAAGAGTCTCACAAAAGACATATCAAAACTATTGGAATGCATAGAACCCTACCAAAAGAAATTGAATGCAGAAAATTGAGAAATACAAAGACACAATTTCCAAGAAGATGCTGGAAGAGACACATGGAGGTGCATGTGCAAAGCTACTGGAAAAGGCAGAAGAAATCAAAAGAGGTGGTTAAAAAACCTTGTGATATTAGGTTTCACAAAGCACGGCCTAGAACATAAGAGCAAGGAAATTGTGGTGCGAGTCAGCCGGATAACCGCGTCCGATTCTGGGCATCAAACATCAGGAAAAATGTGAAAGCCTTACAGTAGGTGCAGGGACAAGGGCTTCAGTTAAGCAGATTGATTGGTAAAGGTGGCAACTACTCTCCTTGGGAAAGATCCAGGGATTTGATTGTAAAGTGTTCAAAACGAGATGATGTCCGGACACCAGTTAGAAAGAAACTATCCAGTTGGCAAAAGGATCACAAAAAAAAAGGGAGACATCAATACAGGACAACTGGCAAAAGAAAGTTTAGTCTCGCAGCTCATTAGAATTTAAAATGTACTGCCTGGGATTGTATCATTTTTCACTACAATTAGCTTTTTCAACATGAGTTCAACAAATAATTTGAAAAGGGCTGCACTTGCAAACATGACAGATCAAACAGTCTCCTTCTGTGCTGCAATCATACTTTTCCACAATTCTGTATGTCACTGAAAACCATTTCTGGCATTTGTACTTAAGAGTAGAGAAAGTTAAGGATAATACCAACAGGAAAATCAAAACATTTTCTTTGGGGGCTCCTCTAACCAAGAAAAACTGTCGATCTTAGTATTTTTCTCAGGGCTACTTTATATTTTTCAGGGCTAATTTTTCATTATCACTAACTTTTTTTTTTAGGTGATACAGCCACATAATCTTTCGTACGTGCTGATTTTTATTTCAGGTTTTCTGAAGAAAGTTCACCGGACTCAAAACATTCACTCCGCTTTCTCTCCACAGGTGCTGCCAGGCCTAAGTTTCTCCAGAAATTTCTGTTTTTCTTTCGGATCTACAGCATCCACAGTGCTCGTTTTATCATCTATAATGCATCCTTCATGATGACAGAAAATCCTGAAGAAATTTACAGTCAATGCAGCATCTTTGAATTATGGTTACTAGTGAACACATCCGTCAATCTATGCTCAGTAAGCTCCGCTTGCAGAAAACTGATCATCTCAAACATGTTTTTTGGGATTGCGATCAAGTGGGATGGGGAAGAGAAGGGGGCATACCTGGTTGACCCCATGACCTACAGTAAGCCTAGCCCTGGGACATTTCCCTCCCCCCTCTCTCTCTGTTTGAAGGATACTACAAGGAACAATATTTGGACAACTTTAAATCCAGTTCTTGTTGAACTTGGGAGTCTAACAAGCGTAAAAGTACAGATGCAGATTTCCAATCTCCATCTGACAAGGTATGAGTGGCAAGTGTGCAAAATGGAGAGTCATGCGCTCCTAAATAGTCATGATTATTTTAGACAGAGTGGACGGATGTTAGCTGTTTGTTGTACCCACCCTTGTTGCCAGCCTGAAATGAGGATGTTTACATACAGAAGTGAAAGTGTGAAAAATTCAAGGAAATTAATTTTCAGACAAAAATTGAAGTCAATCATGACTTTCAAGTGCTCTTATTTCTTAACAGAGACAGGAGAATAACGTTCACAGAGGAAGATTTTCTGAGGAGCTTTTGATGAAGGGGGTTTGTAATCAAAATGTAACCTAACTCTATCTGCTCTCTGTGCCTTGTTTCTGTGTTTCCATCTGCATCTCCCTCCAATCATCAAGCAACTGGTTAAACCGATCGCCAACAGTACTGCCAAAACATCCCCTGCATGGCAGCAGAGACACCAGGACGACCTTCCTTCTCGCTCCAATGACAGGTTCTCTCCCAACTGCCCTAGCTGCTCCTCCAAATCATAGAATCTGTCTCCAGAAAAAGAGGAAGGAACTCCAAGTTGTTATAATGTGAGATTTTGTCTGTTAAATATAATCATTTTCAAAAATTGTAATCATTCAAACCATTAACATAATAACATTGCATTTTGTTTCTTGCCAATCATAATAATGATTTTTAATTTCCAATTTTGAAGTTTCCAGCATTACCAGAAAAAGGTCAAACCTTTCAGTAGAATGTCACAGGTTCATAGTCCATAGCAAAGTTATATGTTTAACTAATCACCTTACTACAAACCTCAGTGCTACTGCCATTTCACTATATTGGCTATGCTTCTCTTAATACAATGTATTGCAGTGCTTATGAACACCGTAGGATTTTCCCCGATGACCCACTGCCTGGACAAGTATTTATTACCTAGACCAGTATGCAGTGCTTGGAAAAGGTTTGTTTTCAAGTGGTTCACTGCCACCAATCCTTCTACGTTTTCAACCTATGCAGTGGTTCATGGTAGAGGAAAAACCACTGCACAGCACCAATACAAAGGGACTGTTCTTAACTAAGAAGCTTCATCGCATGATGCAATAGGTACCACTATATTTGGTCAGTCATAATTACTATGGCTTCATAGAGATCTGTCCCCTTCCTAAGCCACATTAGAATTTCTTATCTCTGCCCAAAGATTGTGTAACATCAACAGAATGGGTGGAGACAATGTAACGAACATTGGCTCTTTTCAGCAGCACCACCACCTTATATAACGTCTCTCACCACCAAACGTTCCCTCCCCCCACGAATGTATGAGTTAATTATGTTACGTTTATCACAATGTCATTTCCTCCTTAATCTCTGACTGCACAAATGGAGATGATCTGGATATTTCACACTTTTTTCAGAGTGCATCCTCTCTGGATTGGAAAGAATAATAGGTCTCTTCTTTGGGGATTGTTCACCCTCATTCTAATGTGGATTATTTATCAATTGGAGGATGAACAAATGTCTTGGTGAAGGATATTGTTGGTTATTACCTTATATTGGAGAACCCTTAATTTCCAGAGCTTCCTTTGCAGGGAACACTTCCTGTAATTTGGATAGTTGCTCCATATCACCATGTGGGGAATTTTTAACCTCATGAATGTCCACAATGGAAAATAATTGTTCAGTTGAAACAAGTAATTTCTTCTTTATTAGTACCCTAGATTTTTGGATTAAGCAATTACTTTCTAACTGCAAGAGGTAGTCTCTTTTTGCAGTATCCTGAATGCTTAAACACGGTAGTTTCTTCTTCAAAATGTCCTAGATCTGTCATTGTTGGTCCAACTCCCATACAGTTGTGTGCTGCTCATTTGATGATCAGGCTGATGCCGTCACCAAATATACAAAAGATAACTGAAGTGCATTTTCACTCTCGTTGTCTGAAAAGTCCTGGTCACTCTGCACTACCTTCATCACTAGCATTGAACAGTGTTCGAAGATAATCAATGAGCAAGCTCAAAGTGGGTTTTGCTGTTAATTCTTGTTCTCAGTATCTGCACCTTCTCACATGTTTTGTTCAGTTTTAGCTTCTAATCCCTCTTCAATGATGACAAAAGCATTCTCCAGACTTGACAATCCTGTGTAAATGCAGGTCACAAAATAAGATGAGAGATCTTCAGTCTTTTAAAATCTGTGGCTACCACACCATTGATTGATTCCTGGCTGTACATGCACCAGTGACACTTGGGCATTGCCACATCCTTTCCAATACAATTTTGCAAAGCAAAGCTAAAATAACAAAATTGTGTCTCCTACTTATTCTAGGTTGCTGCTGCATCAAGATGGAGTTTGTTTACCTTTTCCTGGGTAAAGCGAACAATTTCCTGACTTTTAGTGTCTAAAACACCAAGCTAAAGAGACACAGTCAATTTCTACAAATTTTGGTTGTGTTTTTAGCCAATGCCACCATTAGGTGAAATATTGTGCATGTGCAAAATCAGAATGTCATGTTTAAAGTTGAAGCAACATACCATGGATGATAAGTAAGTGTAATTAAGGTCATCAGGCCAAACAAAAGTACATTTGGGAGGAAGGCTCAAGAGTAGCCTTCAAAGTAGCCTGTGTTTGGAACTTTGTATTCTCTGTTTTAATAGACGCAATGAATATTGCTGTCATCATTCGATTAACAAATCAAGATTAAAGTCCATCAGCTTTTCAGAGATAATGACCTTAAGACAAACAAAGACAACCAGTCTGAAACTGTTCAAAATGTTTTCAGAAAGTGCATTAAAGGCTATGCAGTCTTTATATGACAGGCTGCATTTCATGAATGGCATGATGTCACAGATACAACTGCACGTGTGCAAATGGATCATGACGGCCATTTTTAATTGGGACTAAATACTTTTTAATTAAAACTCTCTGGCTGTAGTTTTATAAATTTTCCTACTGAAAGCTTAGCATCAATACAAATAGTCCCAATCCTTTTAAATCTTTAAATATAGCGTGACATTTCTTCTGCTTGACTCTCACTAGATTTCTTTAACTTTGCTTGACTTCAGATCAAAATGTTACATTCGGAGGTCTCCCTGATTGTGTAGCTCTTGTCTAACATTTCTTTTCTGGCCCTTTCTCCGTTCCTTGCAGCCACCGCTCGTAAAAGTGGGAGGTGATGCTATAGTGGTATTGTTGTTAAACCAGTAATCCAAAGACACAGGTAACGTTCTGGGGACATAGATTTGAATCCCATTATAGAAGATAGTGGAATTCAAATTCCACAATATCTGGAATTAGAAGTCTGGCAATGACTGTGAAACCATTGTTACTCATCATAAAAACGCAACTGGTTCACTAGTGTATTGGGAATGAAATCTGCAAGTCAAAAAGATTTTAATTTTTGTTTTAAATAAAGATTGTGGATATTTCTTGTTGGGTCAACATTTATTGCTCATCTCAAATTGTCATGGAGAAAGTAGTGGTGAGCTGCCTTTGTGAACTGCACATTCCTTTGGCTTAGGCCACAGTGCTTTAAAGGAAGACAATTCAGGATTTTGAGCCAATTTTAGTTTGTATATTAAAACAAGGTGGTAGATAGGAGGTGGTGAGGCAATGGCTCAAGGAAGAATTCAACAGCTTTGGGTCTAGCCAGTTAACAGTCCAAAAGTAGAGGATAGTAAGGGATGCACAAGCTGGAAAAATATTGCATTCTCGGAGATCTAAAGTACGACAAAAATAGGGAGAGACAAAACAAGATTGACTATTTTAAGATTGAACCTTCAAAAACCATAAACCATCTCTGGATGATAATATATGAAAAAGGTTAAACTGTCAACTGGTATCAACAAAAACATCACCAATTGATTTTTTTTCCCCACAGCTTCCAAGATCTTGCTCTCATAATTACATTTGTGCCCCTTGTAAAAAGTTCGTAAAGACTAAAGGAACATTTCTGAAAATTTTCAGAAGTCACAGAAAAAAAGTAAATGTATTCACTCAGTGGTATTATTTAAAAGGTGATCACTTGAGCAATTTTCTGCTCGACAAAAACTCCATTGTAGCACAGTTGCATCACAGTGCCAGGGATCAGAGTTTGATTCCAGCTTTGGCTAACTGGCTGTGTGGAGTTTGCATGTTTGCTTCGAGTCTGTGGGGGACCCATCAGGTGTTCCAGTTGCCTCCCACTGTCCAAAGATATGCAGGTTAGGTGATTTGGCCATGCTAAAAATTGTCTGTAGTGTCCAGATATGTGCAGGCCAGGTGGATTAGCAATGGTAGATCCAGGGTTACGGGGATAGGGTGGGGGACTTTGTTTGGGTGGGATGGTCTTTGGAGGGTCGTCGCAGAGTAGATGTGCCAAACGGCCTCTTTCCACACCGTAAGGATTCTATTAAGTTAAGATTTGAAGGTAAGACCTTATAGCCATAAACACCTTACCTCATTCGATTAACAATCCACTGCAAGGGAAGAAAATCCCGGATCTCAACAAACTGCAGTTAAATTTAGGGTACCAAACCAAACTTAAAATGTAATAATGTATCTTTAAAAGTGCTCAGTATTGAACCTTGACTCCATAACAGAAACAATGTTTACGCCAAGTAGACTTGATCTGATGTAAAACCCCTTCCCTGCAATTGAACATTTCTGATGGCAGATGTACAATTAACAAATGCACCAGTGTCACTGGCCAGAGGTAACAAGCAGAGGATGGCCCATTTCTGCATCAGTTAAACAGCAGAAGTCTCAGATATAGGTGCCTGACTACTTCACCCAGCAACTTGAGGGCAAGATGAGTTTTTTTTTTGGGGGGGGGGGGGGGAGGGGGGGGGGTGGGGAGAGGTTGAGGAGAAATGATTCAAATGGAAGCTACAAATTAAAATGAATAAACATGGCTTTATTTATCATTTCCAACAAAAGTTGAATAGAATTGAAAGGTCACTCATATACACCGACATCTTCAATAGAGCTAATGGCTGAAAGAGATGTTAAAAAAAAAATTTTATAACTTATAAAATGAAATCAATAGAACATCAAATGTGC
>NC_063334.1:59468193-59530362 GCF_021869965.1 Rhincodon typus
CAAAGTAAATGTTTTTGTTTGAAAACATGAAATCCCAGAACATAATTCTTTTCAGTTAGTCATTGGGTGTTCAGATCTGTCTTTAAACATTAATAGTTCATAACAGGTTCATAGTAATTGCAGTTCTTTTATTGCACTGACAAACATTGTCAATCAACTTTTACTGACCATTCTAACTGTTCTATTTGTTCTAATTTTGATAACCTTACTTGCTTTTCAATGCTCTTTATTTTCTTGACATTTACTAATATCATTACCAATTTTTTTTGCATTCAATAAAGAATCATTTAACTTTAGAATCTTTAACTAATAGGTGGATTACAAAGATAGCCAGCAGTATTAGCGGTGAGTTTGTTCTTGAAAGTTGAGATCTCAAAAGTATACTGGATGTGAACATTTTAAAAAAAAAATTATTCATGGGACATGGCCTGCATTTGTTGCCCGTTGCGAATTTGTGGTGAGCTGCCTTCTTGATCCATGCAGTCCGTTTTGCTGCAGGTCAACACACAATGCAGTTCGGAAGGGAGTTCCAGGATTTCCATTCAGCAACACTGAAGGAACAGTGGTATATTTCCAAGTCAGGATGGTAAGTGGCTTGGAGAGCAACTTGCAGGTGGTAGTATTTCCATGTATCTACTGTTCATTTTCTTCCTGATGGAGGACGTTATGTGTTTAGAAGGTGCTGTCAAAAGAGCCCTGGTGCGTTTCTACAGTCCAGCTTGAAAATGGTACACATTGCTGCAACTGAGCTCTGGTAATGGAGGAGGTGAATGGCACCACATCCAAAAATGATCAAGTGGGCTGTTTTGTCCTGGATGGAGTCAAGTTTCTTGTGTTGTTAGAGCTGCACTCATCTAGGCAAGTGGGTTGTATCTGGGGAGTCAGGAGATGAGTTACTTTTTGCACGATTTCTAGGCTTCAACCTGCCTTTATAGCTGCAATATTTATGTGAAAACAAAGTACAGTGGATGCTGAAAATCTGAAACACAATCTCAAAATCCTTGAGAAACCTAGCAGGTTACTACTGAAGAAGAATCATATCAGATTCGTTGCATTAATTCTGTTTCTGTCTCCATAAGTGCTGACAGACCTCCTGAGTTTCACCAACATTTTGTCATGATATTTACATGACTAGTCCAGTCCAATTTCTGGTCAGATGTAATCTCCAAATGATAGTGCTTGGGATTTAGCAATGGAAATGCCATTGAATATCAAGGGATGATATTTACATTCGCTGCTGATGGAGATGATCATTGGCTGGTAACTTGTGTTACACAAATGTTACTTCCCACATGATCTTGCTGCATGTGTTACACAGGTATGTTTCACTATCTGAGAGGTCAACGATGCTGAATATTTCATCATTTGTGAGCATCCCCGCTTCTGACTGCATGATGGAGGGAAGTCATTGAAGTAATTGAAAATGAGTAAGTTTAGGGCACTTTTCTGTGGAACTCCTGCAGTGAGGTTCTGTTGCTGTGATGACTCCACAATCACATCCATGACCCTTTTGTGTCAGGTATGACTCCAACCAGCAGAAGGTTGTAATGAGATCAGGAGTTGAGTGGCTCTGGTAGAATCCAAACTGGGTGTCACTGAGTAGGGTTGTTAAGCAGATACTGCTTGATAGCACTGTTGATGATACCTTCCTTTACTTCATTGATAAGTGATAACAGAATTGGCTGGGTTGGATTTGCCCTACTTTTTCAGTACACAGCATACATGGACAAATTTCCATGTCAGGTAGATGCCAGTGTTCTATCTGTACTGGAAGATCTTGGCTAGACGTACATCAAATTCGGGAACACATGCCTTCGGTTCTATTGCCAGAATGTTGTGAGGGCCACAGTGTTAGCAGTATCCAGTGCCTTCAGTCATTTCTTGATATCATGCGGATTGAATTCAATTGGCCGAAGACAGACTGGTGTTTGTTTTGCCCTGGGACCTCAGGAGACCAAGATGGATCATTCACTTGGTTTCTGGCTGAAGATTGGTTCAGATGCTTCAGCCTAGTCTTTTGCATTGATGGCTGGGCTCTACCAGCATTGAGGATGGGGATAGTTGTGGAGTTGCCTCTTTGAGTAAGTTAATTGTTCATCACCATTCATGATTGGATGTGGCAGGACTGTGGTGCTTAGATCGGATCTGTTTGTTGTGGAATTGCTTAGCCATGTCTGTTGCTTTGCAGCTAGAGCTGTTTGGCACACAAGTAGTCCTATTTTGTAGCTTCACCAGGTTGATACCTCAATTTTAGGTATGGTTATTGCTCCTGGCGTGTCCTCCTGCACTCACCATCGAACAGGGTTGATCCTGTGGCTTGATAATGGTTGAGTGGGGGATACACTGGGCCATGAGGTTGCAGGTTGCATTTGAGTACAGTTTGTTTAATAGCCCACAATGCCCCTTAGATGCCCAATCTTGAGTTACTAAATCTATTAAAAGTCAATCCCATCTAGCACTGTGATAGTGCCACACAACGTGATTGAGTTTTAGTGTGAAGACAGGATATTGTCCGCACAAGGGGTGTGCGGTGGTTACTGTTGCCTGTACTATCAGGGACAGAATGGTCTCCAGTCACTGGTGAGGATGAAATCAAGTCTGTTTTTTCCGTTTTGGTTCTCTCACAACATTCTGCTGCTCCAGTCTAGTAGCAAAGTCCTTGAGGACCTGACATGTTTGGTTGGTAGTATAGCTGTCAAGGCATTCTTGGTAATGGATATGAAAGTGTCCCACCCAGAGTACATTCTGTGTCCTTGCCACTGTTGATGTTTCCTCTCAGTGATGCTCAATATTGAGGAATGCTGATTCATCAGCTGAGGGGATATTCATTGGGAAATGTGGTGATTGGCAGGAGGTTTTCTGGCCCATATTTGACCTGATGCCAAACTCCTTCATGGGAATCTCTGGCAATTTTGAGAATGACCAGGGCAACTCCCACCCTTCTATGTGCCAATGCGCTGGCAGCTCTGCTGGTTCTGCCCTCATGGTGGGATAGGGCACATCCAGAGATGGTGATTGTATTTCTGAGATATTGTCTGTAAACAATGGATCTGTGAATACATCAGGCTGTTGCTTGACTAGTCTGAGACAGCTCTCTCAACTTTGGTACAAGCCTTGGATTTTAGCAACAAGGATTTTGCAGGGTTGAAAAGGTTGAGTTTGCCATTGTCATTTCCAGATGATCTGCCTGGTCTTGTTCCTAGTTTGAATGTTTTAACAGTTGATACAACTGAATAGTTTGTTAGCCCCTTTAGGAGGATAGTTAAAAGTCAAAGACGTTGCTGTAGGTTGGGTTTCCAGACAATTTAAGTGTTTCATTCCAAGAATACTAAGAAGCAGAAGTGTTAATAGTGAGAGCTTTATTAAAGAAATGTTTACTGTATAGGCAGAAAGGTTAGACTAAGCTGTTCCCTGCCCAAAATGGCCAATGATGGGGTTATTATGTCTTAAAGTGACAACCCACCATACTTACACAAGTACACAACAGTAAGGATGGACGATTTCCTTCTCTAGAGTGCATTTGTGAATATGATGGATTTTAATGATGAGCATGAAACCATCATAAATCATCACAAGACTTTTAATTCTAGATTTTTATTGAATTTGCATTCAGCTATCTGCTGCACTGGAATTCAGACACGCCTCCAGAACATGATGCCATTGTCTCCCCATTATGATTCCAAGAAGTCTCGATATTTTTGCTATTATCTTCATACAGAATGTGTCACATACTGCGGTGAAATTTATTCTGTTACAAAGTGAAGTTATAGATGATGAATATTGTTGAAAACAGAATTTTAGGTGCCTATTTTCAGCATTGTTCTAGAAAATCTTCAAAGCTGGTCAGATCTTTTTCATTTTCATTTCCATTTTTCATTATCTGTCTGTCTTTTTTGTTGTCTTTTATCATCATCATCCGTGTTTTATGTTTGAAATGACTGGACTCGTTCATATGATATGAATAAAAAAACAAAGTCTCTTGGCCAAACCTTCATGTGACCAGAATTAAAATGTTGCCATGATAAATGTGTACTTATGCACTGATAAGCTAATCCATTAGAGGGAATAGTTAATTAAAGGAAACACCTGCTCAACGCTTGACATTTCCTGAACTTGATGATGTGTTCCATTAAAAGCAATGAGCAGCCAAATAGAATTTATGTGTATCAGGTAAGTTTCCATGAAGATGCTTGAAGATTTAAAAGTTTCCTTCTTTTCAGTTTATGATTTTGAACGTGAATATGACAAGACTTTTAAATACCTTAATTATTTTTCAATAGGACAATGCAAATATGGTCCGAGAAGTGGAGGTAGATAAAGTAGTCACGTTTGAGCAAAAATATGTTGAAGCAATAAAGAAATTATGGAGTGATCCTGGCATCCAGGAGTGCTACGACAGACGTAGAGAGTATCAGTTGTCTGATTCTGCCAAATAGTAAGTATGAAATTTGTTCTAAACAATCGTCTTCAAGTTTTCTACACTCTCCCATCTTTCATCCATCAGCATTTAGCAGAGACTTGAGACTGTAACAAAAATTAATTTTTATATTTCGACCTTTGGGAATTGGTGTTTCTGTGTGGCATCACAAAATGTATATTATTCCTTTTCCTGCATTTCAGAACTCCATCTTGCGTATCGTATATTTCAACTCTATTCAAGCAGCTAAACTTATCAAGGAAGCTGAGAGATAATGCTAATCTTGCACATTGCCCAGGAATTTGTCTTCTATAAGAGACCATGTGGTTTAATTTAAATACAGCTCTTCTTTCTAAATTCTTCTCTGTAATGTACCCTGCATCACAAGTCTAAAACAGGGCATGGCAAAATAAAATCTGAAGAAGTACCTTCCTCGCATGTTCTGTAATATGGATGAAACCTAAATGGTATGATACTGGTCAGATCCATGTCACCAATTTCCATTTCCATCTTTCAACATTGTCCTATGTCATCATCTTCCATAAAAGTTCATTGTCGTCTTGTTTGTCATTGCCATCTTGCTTAGAATCCCTACAATGTGGAAACAGGTCATTCAGCCCATCAAGTCCACACTGACCCTCTGAAGAGCACTCCACCCCCTTCCCTAACCCTGTAACCCTGCATTTCCCATGGCTAATCCACCTAGCCTGCACATCCTGGATACTATGGGCAATTTAGCATGACCAATCCACCTAATCGGCACATCTTTGGACTGTGGGAGGAAACTGGAGGACCTGGAGGAAACCCACGCAGTCATGGGGAGAATGTGCAAACTCCACACAGTCACCTGAGGGTGGAATCAAACCCCAGTCCCTGGCGCTATGAGGCAGCATTGCTAACCACTGAGTCACCATGCCACTCCTCCTCTTATGTCTCCAGTTTTACTTGGTGTTACCACAATATTGTTTGATCACCCTCCACAAGTCTTCCCTGTGTTTCACCCACTTCTCTTCCAGTCCCAGAGTGTTCAAGTCTCTGAACATTGCATCACTTCATCTGGTTTTAGGCCTTTATCATTTTCTTCCTGGTAGTACCATATCCATCACTCATCTTTGTTGTGTTACTACACTCTCCACTGCAGATGATGGTACCATTTCAGTCTTCTCTTGGTTACTTACTCCATTGCTTCCACAAACTTCACAGACCTTGTGATGTGCTTGTCTCGATTTCCTTTATCCTTTCCTGTTACTCCACATACCCATCTCAGCGTCCATGTTACAGTAGTGTCCAATTAGTCTTTCACTCCTTTTGATGTTGCTCAACTATCTGCACCATATAGCAAGGCTGATCTCACAATGGCCTTGTGGATTTTAAATTCAGTTTCAAAACTTCTCTGTCACACAACACTCCACTGCACTTCTTGCAGGTACTCCAACCAGAGCTTGATCCATTGCTCAATTTCCATCTCCACACTTCATCTTTTGCCAGGACTGATTGCAGGTTTTATTCATTTATGGCATGTAGTGTTTCTAGATAGGTCAGCATTTGTTACACAATTGCCCAGAGGGCTTTTGAGACTCAACTACATTACTGTGGATCTGGAATCGCATGTTGGCCAGACTGGGTATTGATGGCAAATTTCCATCCCTAAAGGATACGCATGAACTCGATGGATTTTTATGACAATCGACAGTGGTTATATGGTCACCAGCTTTTTAATCCAGATTTCCTTTAAACTGAATTCAAATTTCACCATCTGCCATGGTGGAACTTGAAACCATAACCCCAGAATATTAACCTTGAGCAATTGATTAATAGTCCACTGTTATTAAGGGAAGGAAATGATGTGATACTAATGTACTTATTTTCTCCAACTCTTCATTTTATTTTTATACCATCATACTGATGGTTGACAGCCCATAAATTAAGTTTGGGCCTACTCATCGTCTTCCACTGTCTTCCAGTGTTCTCCAATGGAGAACGTTCATAGTACCTCCATCACCTAATTCATTATCACCTGCCAGCATCATTAGCCATTCCACTTCTATCTCACATGGTCCAGTATATTCATGACAACTGGGAAGAAGAATACACTCTGTGCTAATTTTTGGTTCAGTTCAACTTAGGCTTCAAAATTCTCATTCACCCATGCTGTTTTTTTACTGTTGTTTTAAACTCCTTGTATATGGCCTGTAATGGTCTCGGGATTTCTGCAGATTCAGACACATCTCCAAAGTTCCCATGCACCTGGTCATCAGCTTTCTCTAGACCGGTGACTACAATCTTTATTTTGCATTGGCCTCACTGATGTTTCTTGTACTGAAATTATCTTAAAAAGATGAAGTCTGTGGAGCTTTGTTCATGGGTGAATGTGAACTGATCTCTGGATTTCCTCTGTCTTTCTCTGTCCTTGGTGCGTGACTGTCAATCATATCTGGAAGCTATGCGGTAGGAGTTTAATTCCTTGGTTGTTTTTGCGATCTTGAATGTGTCCCTTTGCTTTGGATATCAGTATCACAAACCATTGATTAAAGTTCTTGGGATTTTCTCCCCCGGTATAACACAATTGATTAGCTTTATTTAGGAGCTGGCTCCCACATTTTCACATAAGCAGGTATGTACTTTGACTGGTATCTCATCCACCCCTATTGTATTGCCATTTTTCATTCTATTCTGTGCAATAAGGTCAATGTGACAAGCTAATATTTTGCCCACATTTGAGTCATAAACTAAGCAGTGTAAATGTTTCATTAATTAACAGCAGAAATATGTAGCCATGCGCTTAGTATACATGTCTTCCTGGATTGAGGTGACTTTTCAAACTGACTTTCTGACTTCTGAACTGAAGCAAAAACCCAACTACTTCTTTTAAAAATCCAAATGATCAAATTATTTCTATTATGCACCTTCCATTTGCAAATATTATGCTTCCTAAATACTCAAATTATTGTACCTGTTCTAGTTCTTTTCCTTCTATGAAAATCTCAATATTTCTTTTGATTTTTGTGACGTGCATCACTTTAGCTATGTTCACTTACATTCCAAAGTTCACGCCTGCTGTTAATAGTCAATCTGTTAGTTCTTGTAACCCTCCTTCTGGGTTTGTGACACTTGTGTCATCCACAGATCTTATCTCCTAATCTTAACACGGAATTCCGTGTCTTCAAATGCTGCTTTGAACACTACTTCTTTCAAGACATTAACAAGGACTCTAGGGTGATCAACTTATCCTTGTTGAACTCCTCTTCCACTTATGCATTGCTGTAACTCTTGGCTACTCTTACTGTTGCAGTTTGTCCCCTTTTATAGATTTTATATAAATGATGTATCTCTGCAGTCTCTTCCAATGTTGATAAACACAATCCAAGTTCAACCCCGAGAACTTGATCAAATGTTTTCTCAACATCTATAAAACAAACCTACTTGACCACATTTTAAACTGCATTTACTTAATCTTAGAATGCTGCTTGCTTCTGTTGTTCCTCTTGGTCCCTTGGCATCCGTACTGATCATCTCCACTGTTATTCTGTATCCCTTCACTCACTCTTTTCTGCAAATGTCAGCACAAAATTCAGTGGATGGATCATCAGACCGATTGTATGAAAATCAGAATATTGGTTTTAGCTTCCTTATTTGGGTGATTACTGTTGTCTGCATGAAGTGCTCTGCCGTTCATCGTAAGTAAATCTCTTTGCACAACTTAAAAAAGCCCAAAATGCCTGTGTTTAATATGTTTTTAATAAATGCTGAAATATTTTGTCTATTCCAGCTGTTTTCCAGATTTTAGCTCATTTACTCCCACTCTGATCTCACTCCGTACTATTTCTGGTTTATTCCGTGTAAATTCTGTATTATTTGGAAATTAAATTGTGTAGGAAAAGGCAACAGAAATCATCTAGTAAAAGACAAATGCTGAACTAAATCGGAAACTTCTGTTCGTAGAGAATGGTTAACTGATAGAGTAAACTTTCAAATGAAGAAACTTAAATGGAAGTTTTGGAAGCACTTAAACAATTTATCAATGCTTTGGGATTCTCCAAGTTGCTTGTTCAGTGAGCTAAGATGGGCAGAATGGCCCTTCTTACCTTCAACCAACGTATGATAGTCAACAAGAGATTATTTAATACAAATTTGTGAAAATATCGTAATATTAACCAAGTTTTCATACATAAACAGCATGAATTTTGGGATAAAAGCACAAAATATTGGAAATACTCAGATCAGATAGCGTCTGTGGAGAGAGAAATGTAGATGATATTTCAGATCAATAATTTTAGTTTTCCTGAATGGTTTTTGGAGTCATATAAATGACCTGTTTAAATCATCAGAGGTCAGAATTTTTCATTCAGTAGAAATCCTACAGATTCTGTCTGCTGCACTTGGAGTTGAAAGTGGACTTGCACAAGATTTCTGCCCAAATTTGTTTAGATTTAACATGTATTTCAAACGAAGAAGTTCTATTTGATTAAAAGACATTATAAGATTGGGAATAGTTTGTCTCTGGTGGGCTTGTCTCTCAGCCATTTAATGGCAAACAGACATGATTAGTGGACTTCAGTTTAATAGGGGTACTGATAGTAAATGAAAGGAATGAATTAATCTAAACTGGTGTTTTTTCCCCTCTAAAGTAATTTCTTTCCCTGGTCATTTTATCTAAAGTCTTCATGATTTTGATTATTTCTACAATGGCTTCTCCTCCTGTTTCAATGCCATTCTCTCAGGATTCCCTCAAGACTTCATTGTTGGCCTCTTCTTATTTCTCACATAGGTGATATCATTTAAGACAGACTAAATTCCACATCTATGCTGACAACACCGATTCCACCTCACCATCACCTCTTTTGATCCCTCCTGATATGCCACTCTGCTTTGCAACTTCCAGCACTGACCTAGCACTGCTAACTAAATATTGAGAAGACTGAAGCCATTGTCTTCAGTCCCCACAACAAACCTGGTTCTCGAGCCACTGACTCCATTCCACTCCTTGGCCGTTCTGAGGCTGAATCTATTTTGACTTCTGATTTTGACCCCAAGAAGAGCTTCTGTCAAAATCAACAAGATCCCTTATTTCCAACTCCCTAACACTGCTCAACTCTACCTCTGCTTCGTCTTATCTGCTGAAGCACTCGTCCGTGCGTTGCTACATTTTTGATTATTCCAATGCTGTCTTGTCTTGCCTTGCCTCCCATTTTGGGGACATGGGTTTTCCTTGTCCTGACCATTCTGCATTAAAGACCCTGCCAAAATAAAAGTATAGCTCTGCATTTCTGAAGAAGCCTTGATCAGAATCTCCTGTCAGAATTATGGAACATACTTATGTAAGCAAAAAGTGCAATGATAATCTGAGAGACATTTGTCAGTCATCGAACAATTCTGCCACAGACTTGCATTTACGTATGAAGATGTCTAATTTCAAGGATCATGTAGTTTAGGAATATAACTTCTGGTTTGGTATTGACCTCGAGCTTCTGCCATAATTAACAAGATCTCTTGTTTCCAGCTCTGTAACATGCCCAACTGTACCCCTGCTTCAGCTCATCTGCTGAAGCACTCGTCCATGTTTTCCCATGTTTTAGATTTGTTGTTTCAATGCTGTCCCACCTTGCCTCCTATTTTTCATGTTTTGTAAAATTGAATTCAGACAAAACTCTGTACCTCAATTCATGTGATTCTAGCTCACCCAGTTTCCCCTTTAACTTGCTGATTTGTGTTGCCTCTCAATCTCATTTTTTGTTTTTAAATCTCTGAACATCAATGTGTTCGCCCCTATCGATCTCTGTAGCACTTCCAGCCTATAATTCTCCAATATCTGCACTCCTGCAATTCTAGCCTAATGTTTATTAGGGGAAGTTAAGGATAGCTTCCGAATGAAAGAAAAAGAAAAGCATACATTGTGGCAAAGATTAGTGGGAAGCCAGAGGATTAGCAAAGTTTTAGAAACCAGCAAAAGAAGGCCAAAAAAAAAATAGAAAATAAACTTTGAGGATAAACTTGCAAGTAAGATCGAAATGGACAGCAAAAGCCTCTTTAAATATATATTAAAAAAAAGAGAGAACCCAAAATGAACATAGGCTCCTTGGTGAATGAGGCTAGGAAATGATAATGGAAAACAAGGAAATAGAAGAGGAGTTGAATAAGTACTTTGCATCAATCTTTACAGAAGAAGACATGAAAATAGCATTCTAAAACTACTAAATTTTCAAGGGTCAAAAGGACGAGAGAAATAAAAATAATAACTATCACTACAGAAAAAGTGATTTAAAGATGATCAAGTCCTCTGGTCCTGATGGGATGCATCTTAGGCAGCTGCCATAGAATAGTGAATGGACTAGTCGTAAACTTCCAGGAATCCTTATATTGTGGACAAGTCCCAGAGGATCAGATAAATGCCAATGTTACATCCCTATTTAAAAAGGGGAGGAGACAAAGAACAGGTTGTTACTATATCCAGTTAGCTTAACATCTGTTATTGTTGGAGTCCATTATAAAGGATATATTAGGAGAGCATTTAGAAATACATTATATGATCAAGCAGAGTCAGTATGGCTCATGAAGAGGAAATCATGCCTGATAAAATTTACTAGAATTCTTTGAGAAGGCAGCAAGCAGAATAGGTAAAGGGGAAGCAGTGGATAGACTATATTTGGATTTTCAGCAGGTGCTTGATAAAATTTGAGCCCGTGGTCTTAGAGGTAGTATGTTAATGTGGATAGAGATTGACTGACTGTTGGGGTAAGGGGTGGCGTTTTCAGGAAGGTAACTTATTACTACTGGAGTGCCACAGGGATCATTGCTGGGACTACAACTATTGAAAATACATTTGAGCAACTTGGATGATGGAAGTGAATCCGTTATAACCAAGTTCGTGAGTGACTCAAAAATAGGTAAAACAGCATATGGTGAAGATGACACAGTCTGCAGTGGGATATAGACAGGTTAAGTGAGTGGACAAAATTTGGCAGTTGGAATGTAATGTGAGGTTATGCATTTTAGCAGGAAGATTTAGAGGAGCTGAATATTATTTAAGTGGAGAAAGGCTGCAGAAACGTGCAACACAGGGATTTGGGAGCCCTTGACCATAAATGATGAAAAAATAGCATCCAAGCTCAACAGATAATAGCAAAGGCAAATGGAATTTTGGCCTTTATTTCAAAGAGAATGGAGAATAGAACTTAAAAATAGGAGTAGATCATTCAGCCCTTTGAGCCTGTATTATCGCTAGACGATTTGAAACTTAGCTGATGTTCTGGGGACTAGGGTTCGAATCTGGCCACGGTAGATGGTGGAATTTGAATTCAATTGGGGAAAAAAAACAAATCTGGCATTAAGAATCTACAGATGACCATGAAACCATTGTTGATTTTTGTAAGAGTGGCAAGGGAGCAAAATATACCCTGGGTGGGGGATTTTAATGTGTAGCACCAAGAGTGGCTCGGCAGTGGTACTACTGATTTGAGCTGTTCGGGTCCTAAAGGTCATAACTGCTAGAATGAGTCTGTGGCAGGTGGTGAGGGAAAAACATACTTGAACTCATCCTTACCACTCTGCTGGTTGTAAATGCAGATGTCCTTTACAATATCATAAGAGTGACCACCGCACATTCCTAGTAGAGATGAAGTTCCACCTTCACAGTGAGAATACCCTCCATTGTGTTGTGTAGCACTATCACCTTGCTAAGTGGCTGAGATATGAACAGATCTAGCAACTAAAGACTGAGGATCCATGAGGTGCTGTGGGCCAAGAACGAAAGTAGAATTGTATTCCACAATCCACAACCTCATGGTCTGGCGTATCTCCATTACCATCAAGCCAGGGGATCAACCCTGGTTTAAGGGAAAGGGCACCAGGAACAGCACCAGGCATATCTGACAATGAGGTGTCAGTCTGGTGAAGCTCCTAAGTAGGATTACTTGCACGTCAAACAGCATAAGCAGCAAATGATACAGCGATCCCACAACCAATGGATCAGATCTAAGCTCTGCAGTCCTGCCACATTGAATCATGAATGGCAGTGGACAATTAATTAACACACTGGAGGAGGTTTCGCAAATATTCCCATCCTGAATGATGGAGGAGCCCATTGCATAGTGCGAAGTATAACGCTGAAGCATTCACAGCAAGTTTCAGCCAGAAGTGCTGAGTGGATGGTCCATCTTGGTCTCCTCCAGTATTACAGATGCTAATTATATTAGCTAATGTAATTCACTCAATGGATATCAAGAAACAGTTGGAGACACTGGATACTGCAAAAGCTATAGGCCCTGCCAACATTCCGGCAATGGGACTGAAGACTTGTGCTTCAGAACTTGCTGCTCCCCTAGCCAAGCTGTTCCAGTACAGATAAAATACTGGCATCTACCTGACAATGTGGAAAATTGCCCAGGAATATCCTGCAAATAAAAAGCAGGATAAATGTAACTCGGCCAAATACTGCCCCATCAGTCTACTCTTAATCATCAGTAAAGTGATGGAAGGTGTCATCAACAGTGCTATCGAGCAGCACCTGCTCAGCAGTAACCTGTTCAGTGACGCACAGTTTGGGTTCTGCCAAGGTCACTCAGCTCCTGACCTCATTACAACCTTGGCTCAAACATGGGCAAAAGAGCTGATATCAGGGATGCAGTGAGAGTGACAGACCTGGTCATCAAGGCTGCATTTGATTGAGCGTGGCATCAAGGAGACCCAGCAAGACTGGAATCAATGGGTATTGGGGGACAGATTCTCCACTGGTTGGAGTTGTACTTGGCACATGGGAAGGTGGTAGTGTTCGTAGGTCCGTCAGTCATCTCAACTCCAGGACACCTCTGCAGGAGTTCCCCAGGATAATGTCCTAGACCCAGCCGTCTTCAGCTGCTTCATTAAAGACCTTGCTTCCATCTTAAGATCAGAATGGGGATGTTTGCTGATGATTGCACATTATTCAGAACCGTTTGCCATCCCTCAGATACTGAAGCAGTCCATGTTCAAATGCAACGTGATCTGGATAATTTCTATAGATTTGGGCTGACAGATGGCAAGTAACATTTGCGCCACACAAATGCCAGGCTGTGACCATCACTAATAAGAGATAATCTAACCACCACCCTTTGACATTCAATGGTATTACCATCACTGAATCCCCTATCAACATCCTCGGGGTTATCATTGACCAGAAACTCAGTTGGACTCACCACGTGGACACAGTGGCTACAAGAGCAGGTCAGAAGCTAGGAATATTGCAGTGAGTAACTCACCTGAGTCTTCAAAGCCTGTCCGCCACCTACAAGGCACAAGTCAGGGGTGTGATGGAATGCCCCCCACTTGCCTGAATGGGTGCAGATCCAACAATACTCAAGCTTGACACCATCCAGATCATGGCAGCCCACTTGATTGGCACTACATCCACAAGCATCCACCCACTACATCACTGTTGTTCTGTAGCAGCAGTGTGTACTGTCGACAGGATGTGCTACAGAAATTCACCCAAGATACTCAGACAGCACCTTCCAAATTCATGCCCACTTCCATCTAGAAGGACAAGGGCAGCAGATATATGGGGGCACCAGCACCTGTAAATTCCTTGCTAAGCTACTCACCATCCTGACTTGGAAATATATCGCTATTCCTTCACTTGCTGTGTCAAAATCCTGGAATTCTCTCCCTAACAGCATTGTGGGTTAACCACAGCCAGTGAATTGCAGCAGTTCAAGAAGACAGCTCACCATCACCTTCTCAAGGACAACAAGGGATGGGCAAGAAATGCTGGCCGGCCAGCAACACTCAAATCTCACAAATTAATTTTTAAAAAAAAATAGATCATGGCTGATTTGAAACCTAACTCTGTGTGCCTCCCCTGGCCCCATATCCCGAAATACCCTTGCTTAATAGAAGTTTGTCTATCTCAGATTTAAATTTAACAATTGAATTAATATCAACTGTCATTTCAGGAAGAGAGTTCCAAACCTTCTCTATTCTTTGCGTGTGGAAATACTTTCCAACATCTGTCCTGAATAGCCTATGTCCCTGGCTGTATAATCTTCAACCAGTGGAAAGTTCATCTACTCTATCTTTCCTTGTTATTATCCTGAAGACTAAAATTAGATTACCCCAATCTCACTTGGGTGATTTTGGTAAAACTATACAAGGCATTAGTCGGCCCACAGCTGGAATACTATGAAAAGTTTTGGGCTCCTTATTTGCGCTGGGGGCAGACCAGAGAAGGTTCTCCAGAGTGATACTAGGTATGGTGGGTGTCTGTTTTATGAGGAGGGGTTGAATAGATTAGGCCAATACTTGTTGGGATATAGAAGAACAAAAGGTGACGTTCTGCAAATATACAAGATTCATAGAGGACTTGTCAGGGTGGATGCAGGAAGGTTGTTTCCTGTTGTGGGGGAGTGTGGGACCAAAGGGCATTATCTGAGTAATGGGTTGCACATTTCAGAGATGAGGATCTTTTTCTGAGGGCTGTGAAGTTGTGAAATTATTTATCACAGAGGGCAGTTGAAGGTGGGTCATTAAGTATCTATGGTCTTATTGAATGGCGGAATAGACTCACACAGCGCAGAAGGATCCCTTCAGCCCATTGAGTCTGCATTGATGTACCTACACTAATCCCACTTCCAGCACTTGATCTATTACCTTGAATGTTGTGAACATTTCAAGTGCTCATCCATGTACTTTTTAAAGGTTGTGAGGCTTCTCGACTCTACTAGTCTCCCAGGCAGTGCATTGCAGATACTTTCATTCAGATGGTGGTAAGATTCCTTAAATTCCTTCTGGGCCTTCTGCCATTCGCCTGAAAGTTATGTCCCCTCTTTATTCACCCTTTCATTAACGGGTACAGCTGCTTTTGATTCACCTTGTCAATGCCCCTCATAATCTTATACACTTAAATCCGATCCCATCTCAACCTTCTGTAAAGAAACCGAACTGGACTTATGTGGTCTCTCCTCAGCATTAAAATGTTCCAACCAAGGCAACATCTTGCTGAAGCTCCTCTGCACCCTCTCCAATGCAATCACATCCTGCCTACAGTGTGGCAACCAGAACTGTGTACACTACTCCAGCTGTGGCCTAACCAAAGTCAAGTACAGCTCCCACATAGCCTCCCTGCTCTTATGACCTATGTATGACTGATAAAGTCACGTCCTGTATACCTTCTCAACCACCCTGTTAACCTGTCCAGGAATCTGTGGGCAAGAACCTCAATATCCCACTTTTGAGCTTGCTAGTGCCCTGCCCTTCCCTGAGTAAGCCCTCGTGTTGTTATTTCTTCCAAATTTTATCACCTCGCTCGTATCAGGGTTGAGTTCAACTTGCCCATGTGACCAATCTGCCTGTATCCTCCTGTAACCTAAGACGACCTTCACAATCAACCATCTAACCAATCTTCATGTCATCTGCGAACTTATTTATACCACTACCCTCTGTCTCCTAACAGGAAGCCAATTTTGGATCTATCTTGCTAAGTTACCCTGGCTCTCAAGTGCTTTTACCTTCTTTATCCATCTCTCATGTGTGACCTTGTCAAAGGCTTTGCTGAAGCATCTGGACCCGTCCTTGCAAAATCAAATCAAATTTGGTAGGTTCGATCTCCTTCTGACAAAGCCATGCTGTCTATTCCTGATCAAATCTTGTCTTCGGAATTTTCTCCAATCGTTTCCCTACTCAGGTTGAATGGCTTACTTCTGCTCCTAGATCGTGGGGTGATCTTATCCTAGTTGTTGCACCATGGGGATTCCAGCTTTAGCTACCTAAACTCATGTTCTGGAATTATTTCTACATTCCCTCCTTATAGTGTACATTTGTGAACACAACTTCCAGTTTTGTGTGCTAATATCTCCTTGAGTCTCTTTTTGTCAAAGTTTGTTAATCCCCCTGTGAATTGCCTCGAGGCATTTTCTGACATTAAAGTGCTACATAAGTACAAGTTATTGTTATTTTATAAAAAGATTAAATTTCGTCTTGGCATGTTGTACATTTGTGGAATTAAGCTGCTTATATCAAGTTTGACTTCATCTGTCTCAACCCCAATTTACTTCCAAGATATAACTTTGACAAAGAAGTACAGTTATAGATGACCATTATGGAAAAGATATTAAAGCAACAGAGCGCATACAGTGCAGACTCATCAGAATGAAAGCAGCAATAGAAGCAGTAGTTATGATGCAGTTATATTCCATAAGAGCAGAAGCATATTGTGATTTGAAAAGTGGTGCAGCATGGACTGAAAATGGGTTGTGAAGAAGAAACAAAAGTGATGGTTCATATTATTCTCTATATTTACATTCATAGAGTTGGTTTGAATTTAGGTTTTGGGGAATGAAGGACAGTGTTAAAATGTCTTCTTTATATGAAAGAAAGAAAATAGAAAGCCCTGGTCTGGAGAGCACATACACTTGGATTCATTGATGTATTGACATGAAATTGTATTCAGGGCAAATTGGAACCATGAGGTCCTGACTAATTTTAATTGATATTGTGAAAGTTACGTAGGGTTTTGATAGAGAAAACAATTTTGTCTGATTGCATCCCCACTAATGAGGGATACTCCACTTAGAATTGTCACTGTAAATAAGGAGAGGTTCTTAAGTTTTGATAGGTAGTGATCAAATAGAATATGGAATAGTTTGTTAAAATTTGTTCAAAGTTGAGGCAATTTTAAGGGAAAAGTAAACTCAAACATTTGAATAAAGGGGAGACACAAGTCAGAGAGAAAGTAAGACCGTTGTATTAGTTTTGAATTGTTCTACTCAAGAGCCAACAGTGGACAAGTGGCCTCTTTTTGTTTTAGAGCCCTCACTGATTTTTCACTATTTTTACATTTTTTTAACTTTGATCAATTTTGGTTTGGACCTGTGAGCTGAGAGCTAAAGACAACTTCTGGACTATGGGCAATAGCTTGTGTTGAAAGGAAAGCAAGCCCAAGGCCAGTCCTGGAAGTTAATTGCAGGTTTGTTCCTGATCAAAAAGTTCTGCAGACACTTGGTTACCGAGGAAGAACATTATTTCAACAGATAGCAGAAGTTGACTATTAATGAGGTCAGTAATTGGGAACTGATTCCAGCAAGTTTGGCAAAGACCATGTGCTGAGACAGATGGCAGATGTTAAATAGTAATTTGGACCTCATGGAGGAAATGGTTGGTCTGTCAGAGTTTGAATTGGGTTTTGAACAGTGTTTTATATAAAGGAGGAGTCTGGTTGTTTGCACTACAGCATGAAGGTTTGATAGATCCCAGTCTAACCTGTCATGAGCAGCTCTTGGAAGTTCAGAATAGAAAACTAAGTTATAAGTATGACACGCTTTCTGAGTGAACTGTAAAGTTGACCCTGATCAACACCTTCAGAAAATCAACCATCATCTATGTCTATGGAACAACACGTTGTGAAAACCACTTCAGTAATCTGTCAGTTTTTTGTTACTTTTTGTTATCCTTTAACTGTGTTTGTTTGTCTATCTGTCTTCTGTGTGAATGAGACTGAAAACATAAGCTTTGGGTTTAAAGTATAGACCAATTAGATTTTGCTGTTTAAGTTTTGCTCTGCTAAAGTTACTGTATTGTTAATAAGTTGCTAAGCCTTTTGTTTCAGATGCAAACTACTGTTTGGAATTAATTATTCACATTTGGTTATTCAAAAGCCTGGTTAAGAACCATTGGGGTCAATTTTGAGGGTTTTTGACAGTTTTAGTTTTACTATGTTGCAAATAGAGGTAGACGGACTGATTTGGTTTGGCTGCCTGCACACCATAACACTGCTGTAAAGTTTTGTTTCTGTGGGATTCTGTCATATTTCAGGAATGAGATGAATCAGCAATTATTAAATATGTTTGTCTTTAGCAACTGTTGGTTTGCGTCAGTTTTAATTCTGCTTTTCTTACTCATTGATGCATTGAATAATATTGAAAGGTTTTGTAATTTGCTATGATTGATCTCTTTTCATTTTGCAGCTATCTTAGTGATGTAGACCGCATTAGTTCACCAGTATATGTACCAACTCAGCAAGACATACTGCGGGTCAGGGTACCAACAACTGGAATCATTGAATATCCTTTTGATTTGGAGAACATAATCTTCAGGTATTGCAACTGGTTAATTTGAAATGGATTTTTCATTTTAATGTGAAAAAGCATCATGTCAGTTTCACATGAACCAAAACACACTGTAATGTAAAGGAGAACATTCTTTAGTACATTCTGTGCAAAGGTGGAGTCTCGTTTGCATTGATCATTCAGGGAACATAGTTTGGGAAATACATAGCACAAATTTGGCTACTGTACTTATCAGAGGCTCAAATTAATACTTAAGCCTGACTCACTAAGCATTCTGATAACTGAAATGCAATGACTGATGAGCCACCTCCTGGATACAGATGTTTGGCTGTAAGTGATTTCTTGAACTGATGAGTTACTCCATGTGCATTTTTACTATAACACAATGGCAGTATTTTTATGTATGAATATGTGCATCAACCTTGATTATAGTGTAGTAGCCATATTTATAATCCAAAAGGTGTAAATATGGAAGTTCGGGAATCTGTCAAGACCTTGCAGTGACTTGTGTGAAAACAAGGACCGTTCCCTAAATATTATGATTTGAAAGATGTTTGTACGTATTTAAAGCCAAAGCCCTATGTGCACTTCTGTAAACTTCTCTAAAAGACAAGAGAATAAGGTTCCTTGAATATTACCCCTGCCAGTGCAGTTGGGATCAATGAATTCCCATCCATCAAAATAAATAAGTAGTCCTGGCTCCTGTTGTTGGAGATGGTAGTAAAACTAGCTTCATTTTAGGAGGTTGTGGATTTTCCAGTGTAGGTATTTGTAAACCCAGTCTCTTGTTTCATTCAAGTAGTGACCTAGTTTCAGTTTTTGGGTGAGACTTTTTTTAATACTGAAAAAGACGTTTTGACACTCTCTTGCTGCATTATAAATTGTTTATATTCTCAAGTTGCACTTTAAGGAAATACTTCCATTTGAAAGCCGCCTGAGAAATCTTGCCAGTGGGTCAGCCCAAATGCATGAGGTTTATGACGTGTGCATATAAAATAGAAAACCTGACTATTGATGTGTGCCAGTATAAAGGGATCAACTGCAAATACTTGAAATCCACCTTCTGTTGTGAAAGAGAATACACATTAGGAACCTGACTGGGCTACTCGGTCCGTCTCACTGCTCTGTCATTAAACAAGATCATGGCTCATTGCTCTACATTCCCACTTATGTCTAATAGTCTTTCACGCCCTTGCTGAGCAACATCTACCTTAAAGATGCTTCCACTGCCTTTTGAGGAAGAACATTTCAAAGATTAATGGCCCTCTGAGAAAAAAAAATCACTTTATCTCTGTCTTTAATGGATGATCCCTTATTTTTATATGGTGATCCCTAGTTTGAAACTACCTCAAGAGGAAACATCCTTTCCACATCTACTCTATCAAGACCCTTCCAGATCATGTATTCAATCAATTTGACTGTTATGCTTCTAAACTCCAGAAGATACAAGTTGAGCCTGCCCAATCTTTCCTCATATGACGATTCACCCATTCTAGTTTTTAGGCTAGTAAATGTTCTCCAAACTGCCTCCAAGATTCTTGCATCCTTTCTTAATTAAGGAGACCAATGTTATGTATAATGTTCCAGATGTGGGTTTCCCCAGTGCCCTGTGTAATTGAAGCATATCCTCCCTTCTTGTATTGCATTCCACTTACAATAAACAATAACACTGTATTAACTCATTATTTGTTAAACCTTTGCGGTAACCTTGTGCAATTTATGCACAAGATCACCCAGATCTCTCTCATCTTTGAGTTCTGCAATCTCTCACCATTTGGATAATACACTTCAATTTTATTCTTTCTGCCAACATGGGCAATTTCACATTTTCCCACATTATGCTACCATTTGTCAGATCTTCATCCATTCATTTAAAACCTATCTGGAATCTCTGGTAGTGTAATGCCCTCTTCACAACTGACTTTCCTAGCTATCTTTGTGTCACAAGCAAATGTCACAGCCATACATTTGATTCCATTCACACAGTAAATCATACAAATTGTAAGAATTTGAGGTCTCGGCACTGATCCTTGTGGCACACCACTTGTCATGTTATACTAACTGGAAACTGACCCATTTAAGTCTATGCTTTGCTTGCAGTTAGCCAGCCAATCTTCATGTCTACACTGTGAACTTCTGTTCTCCACAAAACCTTTTGATGTGGCACCTTGCTAAGTGCCTTCTGGAAATCTAAACACAGAACATGCACCGATTCCTCAGTTATTCAAAGCACATGTTACTTCCTCAAGGAACTCCAATTAATTGGTTAAACATGATTTTGCTTTCAGAATACCATGCTGAATCTCTGCCTGATTTCCTTCAACTTTTCTAAGTGCTCTGCCATAATTTTTTTTTATAATGTATAACATTTTTCTTAATGATGTTGGGCTAACTGCCCTTTAGTTTGCTGCTGTTGACTTGCTCACCGAGCTGGCTTGTTTTCGCTCAGAAGTTTCGTCACCGTGCTAGGGGACATCATCAGTGGAACCTCCAGTTAAAGTAATGTTGTTCTACTCTGCTTGGAATTTATATTGTCTGGTCCGTTATGGTGAGTAGCGTCATTTCCGGTTTTGATCTGTATGGTTTTGTATATGAGGTCCAATTCTATAGGTTTGTTGATTGCATTACAGGTTGAGAACCATGCCTCTAGGAATTCCCGTGCGTGTCTGTGTTTGGCTTGGGCTACTATGATCACGTTGTCCAATTAACTAATGTAACTATAGTAGTCCAAGCCAAACACAGACACGCACGGAAATTCCTAGAGGCATGGTTCTCAACCTGTAATGCAATCAACAAACCTATAAGATTGGACCCCATATACAAAACCATACCGATCAAAACCGGAAATGATGCTACTCACCATAACGGACCAGACAGTATAAATTCCAAGCAGAGTAGAACAACATCGCTTCATCAGAGGCCTCTGATGATGTTACCCAGCATGGTGATGAAACGTCTGAGCGAAAACAAGTCAGCAACCTCACCCACAACCCGAGCTACAAATCTTTGCTAAAACTTTAAATGTCCTTTAGTTTCCTGCTTTGAGTGTCTCCCTTTTTGAATAAAGGTGTTACATCTGCCATTTCCAATCCAATGGAATCTTCCCCCAAATCTAGGGAGTATTGCAAAATTATTATCAATGCATCAATTATCTCCATAGCCATTTTTAAAAAAAATCTAAGATGAAATCAATCAGTGTTTCACAGACTAATATCCATTTGTCGAATTAGGGTAGCAAATTACTTTCAGAGACTTACAAGGGTTTTAGTGTAGATTTGTAGATTAGTACAATTGCTAGTTCCACTTTTCCCTTCTGGATCCTTCCCTTGTCTGGAAGTCAACATTCCAATGCAGAAGAACCCCGCTCTTTTTTTTTAAACCCACCTGTCCTGATGCGTTCTACCCTAGTGGTAAGGACACAACACTACACCACAACAGCCTCCCTCAGAACCCAGCTGTTTTTTTGTTATAGTTACTTTTTTTTAAAAACTGGAGCAAAGGGGATTTGAAGTAGAGCCTTCTGGCTCACACGTAGGAACAGTGCCCCTCAGAACAGAGTCCTCTGGCTCAGGGGAAACAATACCACTGTGCCACAAGAGGCCCCGGTATTGTTAATAGAACTGTTTCGACATGTTGTGAAACACCGAAACACCTTATCAAATCACCCATGTTACAAATTAAAAGTTCTTGTCCTGTTTTAAATCTTAGGAATTGAATTTACCGAAACAACTTTGTTCTAAGTCCCATTTAGGTGATGAGATATTTAAAGGTTGTTAAAAAGTTACTTTTCACAAATTCCAGCACTTTAACATTTAACACACTTCACTGGTAGAACTGATTCTTATTTAATAAAAATAAGAATTAAGGTAGTGGTTGCCGTTTTCTGCTTAAGCTGTTGTATTCCATTGTCTCTCTGCTACTGGTCTCTCTCTCTCTGTTTAGACTCCTCTTTCCCAAAGCCATTGCCCCTGCTCTCTCAATGTGCTCAGCGTCTGTGTCTGTGCTGGTGATTCCTACTTGCTGTTCAATCTGCATTCTCTCCCGATGTTCTCTGTTGTGTGTTTAGTCTGATGCAACTTGTGAATGTATTATCAGTAATCAATTTTAGTAGGATTGTAGAGTCATAGAGTTGTGCAGTATGGAAACGGATCCTTCAATCTAACTTATCCATGTCAACCAGATATCCTAAACTAATCTAGTCCTATTTGCCAGCATTTGGCCCATATCTGTCTAAACCCTTCCCATTCAAGTAACTATCCAGATGCCTTTTAAATGTTGTAATTATATCAGCCTCCACATTCCATACACATTTCACCCTCTGCGTGGAAAAGTTGCCCCTCGGTTCCCTTTTAAATCTTTCCCTTCTCCTCTTAAACCTGTGCCCTGTAGTTTTGGACTCCGTACCCTGGGAAAAAGATCTTGACTATTAACCCTATCCATGTCCCTCATGATTTTATAAATTTCTATAAGGTCACTCCTCAGCCTATGACACTCCAGGGAAAATAGCCCCAGCCTATTCAACCTCTTCCTGTAGCTCAAACCCTCCAACCCTGGCAACATCCTTGCAAATCTTTTCTGAACCCTTTCAAGTTTGAGAACATCTTTCATATAGCAGGGAGACCAGAACTGGAATGCAGTATTCCAAAAGTGCCCTGAACAATGTCTTGTACAGCTGCATTATGATGTCCCAAATCCTTACTCGATGCACTGACCAATACAGGAAAACATACCAAACACTGCTTCTCTACCCTGTCTACCTGTGACTGCACCCCAACGTCTCTTTGTTTGGCAACAATCCCCAGGACCCTACAATTAACTGTACAAGTTACAGCACTACCAAAATGCAACACTTCATTCCATTTTGTTTATGGATTACATATTTTAGTTTGAACATTCAAGACTATTGATTTTAACATAGTTTGGAAATGTTTTTTGCTTTACTTTTAGGATGGTGGATGTTGGAGGTCAGAGATCTGAACGAAGAAAATGGATTCATTGTTTTGAGAATGTCACCTCAATCATTTTCCTAGTTGCACTAAGTGAATATGATCAGGTTCTGGCTGAGTGTGATAATGAGGTAATTGTTTATCAGCAATCGTATAATAAGATTGTCAACAAGACCCAAATTTTACTGAAGACATGCCCCATTTTTAAAGTGTTAGAAATTCCTAAAGGCACAAGAAGTAGAAATTTATGAAGTTAATTATTTCAATCCATATTTTTCTGAATCTTGTGTAGCATTGGCTTTGTCAAAAACTGAAGCGCTTATCGTAGCTTTGCACTGATGGTAAAGAATAACCAGTACCATATTCCTGAATTTATACACGTTTTCATGCCATTTCATCCATTTTTAAAAAAAGTTAATTTTCAATGTTTAGTCAGGTTTTTTTTTGCTGAGTGAGACTGTATCCTGATGCTGAAAGTTCAAAAAAGAAACATTTTTTTCACAGTGCAATTCATGATCTGGATGAAACACATAGTGAAGAAAGCTTAAGTAGTAAGTTTATATTCTTCCATGTAACGATGAAACTCCATAATTTGCCTAGAGTTGAATTTGGCTGACTTGATTTCATTTATCAGCCCTTTCTTTGCTGTGTGTTTCACTCAGATTGTTAATTGTACTGCAAAGAGTTAGTTTCCTTTTGGAACTTCCCACAAAAACTAATTTCAATCGAACTCCCCAAATGAAATAGACAATTGATAATGAAAATAATACGAAATAAATGAAATGGAGTATGAGTAAGGCTGAGTGGTCTGACTGTTGTACATGTCCTACAATTGAAACGATTAATAGTAATTGAAATCCAAAGTTGTTTTTCTTTGAAGTAAATGACGCTATTATTCAATCTAGTTAACTATCAATGTAAGAGTTGTAGATTCTGGTTTGGGTTCATGATAGTATTGCATACAAGGGACTGGATTTGGTGGATAGTGGGATTTAGGGAATTTCTTGATTTGCTGCGTCGTCTTCATATTATGTGATCATTTTTTCTGCAGCCAGAGAGCAGGGTCGATGTGGGATAGATTTGGGCGCACTGCCTTGCTCTTGGATGTGGAGCAGAGATGACCACGGGCTGATGAATGCAGAGTTGGGCTGTTCAAAAGTTTACTCTGGTTCTCCAGGGCTTTGTCCCAGTCATCTCTTGAAACGCTAGACCTTGTAGCATCAAACCTTCCACCCATGCCATACATGCCAAACTGTGCCAACTAAAGGCCCCAACCCATGATTTTGGTGGTTTATACTCTAATACCACCGTGGTGCCAAATTATGACATAATCACTAGTTCTGTGTCAACTCACTTTACACCCACCATGAGGACCCTCAGAAGCCATGCTGAGAAGAAATAAAGTTCTACATATCTAATATTCCTTTTTATTCATTCGTGGGACATGGGCTTTGCTGGTTAGGTCAGCATTTATTACTCAATTGTCATTGCCCTTGAAGGTAGTGGTGAGCTACCACCTCGAGCTGCTGCAGTGCATGTGCTGTCAATAGAGCCTCAATGCCATTAGGGAGGAAATTCTGGGATTTTGACCCAGTAGCAGTGAAGGAATGGTTATATATTTCCATGTCAGGAAGGTGGACGACTTGGAGGAGAGCTTGCATTTGGTGGTGCTCCAATGTATCTGCTGCCCTTGCCCTTCCAAGGAGATTTAAAAAAACTCTATTCATGAATGCCTATTCAAAGAATATAAATTTCCTACAGCCTCAATTAATAATCCCATATCAAAGGCAGCTAATGTTTAATGGTTGCTCTGAGCTGTCAATCAAAATATAAACCAAGGGCACCCTTTTTTCCTCCACAATAATCATAGAATCCCTACAGTATGGAAAACAGGCCATTTGGCCCAACAAATGTCCACACCGCCCCTCTGAAGAGCATCCCACCCAGACCCATTCCCCTATCCCTGTATTTCCCATGTCTAACCCACCTAACCTAAGGCACTATGGGCAATTTAGCATAACCAATCCACCTACCATGCACATCTTTGGACTGTGGGAGGAAACCGGAGCACCCAGAGGAAACCCACGCAGACACTGGGAGAATGTGCAAACTCCATGCAGACAGTCACCTGAGGCTGGAATCAAACCCGGGTCCCTGGCGTTGTGAGCAGCAGTGCTAGCCACTGAGCCATCGTGCTGCCCCGATAATGCTGGTGGAAAGCAGTCAAACATTCATAATGTTAGAATGGAAGCTCTTGAGGTTCTGTCAACAAACAGCTATTGAAACCACTAGAACTGATTTTTAACTACTCGGACAGTTTTACTTCAATTCTAAAGGGCTGACCGTTTAAATAACTTGGCAGCATAATAATTTGAAAGACCGTACTCGCCTTTTCACTCAAATAGTGAATTTTTGGAGTCCCTACCTAAAAGGGCTGTGGAAGCTCCGTTAATGAGTGTGTTCATGATAGAAATCAGAAGAGTCCTTGATATCAATAACATCAAGGAATATGGAGGAAGCGCAGGAAAATTAGGTTAATGTCAATTATCATCACATAATCTAGAGTGATGGAGCAACCATGGGCTGAATATTCTCCTGTTCGTGAGGCAAGCACTTATTGTTCATTCCTAATTGGTCTTAAGGTGATGCTGTGCAACTTCCTTTTGATTGCTGCCCTCCATGTGGTGTAGGTACACCCGTAATGCTATTAGGAAGGGATTTCCAGGAGTTTGACCCTGTGGCAACAAAGTGAATGTGAAGTGCAGTTCAAAGTTAGGATGGTATTGATGCTTGAAGGGGAAATTGTGTTTAGTGTTTCCATTAGACTGCTATCCTTATGGTTCTAAATTGTGGAGGTTGCTAGTTTGATAAATACTGTTGAAGGAGGCTTGGTGATTTGCTGTATTTTATCTGCACATGGTACGCACCATTGCCACCTGCTTTGGTGATGGGGGTGTTGGAGTGGATGGAATGTTCCAATTATTTGATGGAATGCAGATTAGTCGTTTGTTTTGACTTAGTGTCGAGCATCTTGACTGTTGTTGAGAATGCACTGCTTCAGGCAAGTAGTATTCCATCATTTTTCCTGCTTTGTGCCTTCCATGTAGTGGACAAGCTTAAGGGAGTAAAGAGGTACATTACATTTGAGAGAATTTCTAGCTTCTGATCTGTTTGTGTAGCTGGAGCATTTATGTGGTTCTTCTAATTAGGCTTCTGGTGAATGCTAACCTGATCAATGGATGTTGATGTTGGGAAGTTCTGTGGTGACACAGCCATTGAATTTAAGAGAAATGTTTAGATTCTTTCTCGTTTTGAGATGGTCATTTCTGCACAATTGTGTGGCATAAATTTTCCTTGTCGCTCATCAGCCCAAGTCTGAATGTTGGCCATAAGGACACAGACTGCTTCAGTAACTGAGAAGTTGTAGATGGTACTGAGCCTTGTGCAATTGTTAAACAACTCCACTTCAGAACTTATCGTGATCTTGTTGATGAGCCAAATCTGAGGACACTGCCCTGGGTAAATCCTGGAGCAATGCAGGGGCTATAATGGTTGGACCCTGACATACATGATATGTTCTAGAGTCTTAGAGTCATACAGCATGGAAACAGACCCTTTGATCCAACTCGTCCATGCCGACCACATTTCCCCTAATCGCACTTGCTAGGACAATACCTTTCTTTCATTTGTTGCTGAGTTAGAGAGAATCATTGGAGTGCTAGTTGGCCAGATTGGATTTATCCTGGTTTTTGTGAACAAAACTAACTTGGGCAATGTTCCACATTGTTGTGCATATGTCAGTGAGGTAGCTGTAGTAGAATAGTTTTACAGATAAAATGGCTAGTTCTGGAGTGTGAGTCTTCAGTACAATTGCCGGAATGTTGTTAATCGCTGAACAATTTGATGTATCCAGTGCCTTAAGCCTTTTCTTGATATCACATGGAATGAAATAAATTGGCTGAAGATTCATGTAGGTGATGTGGGGACCTATGAAGGAGGGCAAGCTGAATCATCCACTTGTACTTCTGAGTGAAGATGGTTATAAATGCTTCAGTTATTTTTTTTAAACAGTGGTGTCCTTGGTTTGCCCATCACTGACTGTGCTGATACTTGTGAAACTGCCCCCTCCACTTGTTTAATTGTTCATCAATATTCAAGGCTGGATGTGGTAGGATTGCATAGCTTTGATCTGATTTGTTGGTTGTGGGATCTGCCAATGCAATACTACTACTGCTGCCCGGCATGGTCCTGTGTTGTGCTTCAACAGGTTTGTAACTCATATTTAAGAATGCCAGGTGCTTGTCCTGGCATGGTTTCCTACATTCCTCATGGACTGATCCCTTGGTTCGATGGTGATGCTATAGTGAAGGATATTTTAGTCAATGAGGTTAGATTGATGATGAATTTAATTCTGATGCGACTGTACAGTAGATACTTCAATAGTACTGTTGTGTTTTGCCTGTGGCAGGTACTTTAGTAAAATGGAGTAGGTTTGTTGCTTCAGCCACCAGCTGGCAAAGGCCCTGTCTAGCATTTATGTTCTTTGGGATTTGGTAGTTATGTCAGTAGTTGTGACACTGAGCCACTTTTTGTGATAAGCATTTGAATGCGCCCACCTGAATACATAGCGCTCACGTTACCCTCAGGTCACATTTAACATGGAGGAGCACTAATTCGTTGGCTGGGGGATGGTAGTGGATGGTGAGGGATGCAATTTCATGGTATCCGTGATCAATGATGAGGTCTACCAGGGCTAAACTATTCCAGCTATATATTACTGTACCACCACCCCTGTTTGGTCTGCCTTGTCAGTGTGATGGGGCATGCTTTATAATATGGCTGTGTTTGACGAGTTTGTGGGACAGGTTTCTGAATTTTCCCACATATGGAAATTTTGAAAGAGTGACTGGGCTGGCTGTGCCACTATTTATGATACCTAGGTTGATGCCAGGCGGTCTGCCCCAGTTTTATTCCCCTTTTTTTGCTTTCTGCTCCTATAGAACAGGATTAACTTCTTTGGCTGTTGGCTGTGTCACTTTCGGTTCTTCATTGGTTTTACTATGCCCGTGAATACAATTTTCAGTAAACAGCACTGAAGAATTAGACTGCTGAATTGACATTGTCAGAGGTGGGAAAATATTAATCAACAAAACAACCCAATTAAAAACATTTCAGAAATAATGTCACATGGCATATGCTCCTCTGAAGAAAACTAGGCAGAATTCTGGCCTTGGACAGAATCACCTTTTCAAGGTAACTTTGAATGCATCCCAAAGATCTTGTGCAGAAGGTTTTCTATTGGTAATCTGCTGTTATATTTGTTTAATGTACAATTGTCTTATATTCTGTTTTTTAGAATCGAATGGAGGAGAGCAAGGCATTATTTAAGACAATTATCACCTATCCCTGGTTTCATAGCTCGTCAGTCATTCTCTTCCTAAACAAGAAAGATCTTCTGGAAGAAAAGATCATGTATTCTCATCTAGTTGATTATTTTCCAGAATATAATGGTGAGTGTTTTATGGAAATTTGAACCATTTCAAATAGTAATTGCTAACATTGCATAATGGCTTAATATTTTTTTTTTGTTGGTTTAACAATAATGTCAAATGTAATGAAGTTATTTCTGTTGGAAAATAGTGGTGTGTTGAGATTGCAGTAAGTGTCCACATTTATTCCCACAATACTTGTAGGCGTATAAGCTGCATTTCTCTCTCTATAATGCCAAACTAGCCAGTAGTACATTTTAATTTTTTTTTTCTTTTATAAGAAATTCCAGCAGTTCTCCTGCAATTGCTCTCAGCTGAGGGTGGGTTGTGGTTGAGTCGGAGGTTAAAGGCAAGGAATCCGAAATTAAATCTGACATCTTCTGATATTAATAGAGCTGGGATGAGTAACGGATAATTAATTTTTCTCATGAGAATTTCTTTGCTTGTTTGATTGTAAGGAACTGCCTGCTTTTGTGCTAGCAGTGTAATTTTAGTTTTCTTTTAGGTTTATGTTTATAACTGCAGGTGGCCAGCTTTCTCAGGCCTTCAGGAGACTCGGTAGCTGAAAGAAGCCCTGAAGGGCTGAATCAATTAGACAAGTGTCTTTACTTGTGGGCCATGAAAGCAGGCGTATTTTATAAAGGCCCAGCAAGCTACCATGTAAATCAACGTGATCTCTCTGTCTGCTCCAATATTGCTTTTCTTCCAAAAGACCTGTAGACTATTAATTGATGCCCTGTGGATGGAAATACCACAAACGGGGGTGGGGGGAGGAAAAAAGGGAGCAATTAAATTCAGTGGGATATTTACAAAACCTTTTTGCTGGTGTCTGAGTAGTCTGTCTGTACCAAATTTGCTGTCTGGCTGAGATCCAGGCCTTAATTTCTATAACCAGTAACTCAAGTAATTTTCTCTATTTAATTGGCTTGAATAATTATTGAGAGTTTCTTGTATTCCACCTGGTCCAGATTCAATTATAGGCAACCCTTTTCAACATTAATCTTGCTGAGCAGGGAGGTCTGAAATGCTTGAAGAGGATAGAGGTATAGGGAAGGACAAGGCCCTGCAGAATTATCAGTTGGCCTCTTTTTGTGCTGTGAGACCATTGAACACATCATGTCCAAGCAAGCTTTCTACAAAGTGGGAGCCAAATAGATCAGCAAGCGTACTGGAGGTATACAAATGGGACTTCAGTCCAGAGTATTGCAAGTTGTTTTGGATGAACTATAGGTTAATGCATTTAGAGGTGGAAAGACTGGAGAGTGATGCACAGCAGTAGAAGGGGCTTGGGTTGCCAAGGACATGAATTAGTTATGGTAATTTATGATGGGGTGGGTATGAGATTGGAAGTTTAATTCTGAGATTGCCATTGTTTCAAGCTGACATAATGGCCAATGTGCATTGTTTCGGTAAGGACTGAAGATCTTTTTAGTTGGAAGAGAGTTGAAAGTTGGTTACAGTTGAATAATGCCATCCAGCACATCTGACTTCATTCAACCAGAAACTTCTTTCAGTTCCTTTTATTGCAGCATTCTATTATTTCCACCTGATTTCCCATAGCTGCTTGGAGCTACAGGTGAGACTGAGTCAAGGTAAGGACCAATAAGGATGAGACACTTGAAAGATCCTGAAAAGCCTTTTGGAGAGAGGTGCTAATCCTCCCTTACACCCCTGCAAACCACAGGTGAGGGTGGTGGTGGAGTTCTCTACTGTCAATTAGTATAGAGATTGGTATACCCTAGCACGAGAAGACTGATTCCAGTCAGTAGGTTAGACGAGACTATTCTGAAGAACAGAGATCTTGAATGTGGGTCAGCACCTTTAAAACCCTTAAACCTCAACAAGACACAGAATACATCTTGGTCATTCAGTCATCTGGATCTCTCTCCAACCTTCTGGACTTAACTTCCACTAGTCCACGATGGGTCATGAGAGAATGTGATTATTGACGTGTAACTGTCCCTCATTATAATCCAGTTTTTGCACTAGTCATTTTCTTCTATCGTCTGTAATTTATCATCTATTTGTCACAAGTCCTGAAGCAATGAGCAGAAATATCCTGTATACCTTTAGAGATATTGTGTATCTCATTCCTGTAGAGGCTCTTAGCCCTACCTCTCATAAGTAAGAAAAAAAAAACTGGTCAAATGAAAACAGATTTGATTCAGGAACCTTCGGAGGAAATCCTTGCCTCTTCAGGGCTTGCTTAATAACTAGTCGCCACTATTGAGGCACAATGCCGAGCAAAACATCCATAGTACTGTTTAGAGTGATGCACAACATTTGGCAGAATCAGAAAGCAGACTAATTTCAGTCCTATGAGAACCATAAAAACTAAAGGAGATTCTGCGATGCTCTGAAATCTGTCACTGGGCCCCTGTCTGCAGGTTTGCCCTTCATACCACAGGTCAACACTGCTCACAAAGTTCAAATCCAATCAGCCCTCATCTGTCAATGAAGAAGCAAACAACACACCACCAAAGTTTGCCAATAAATATTGTCTTGATAACCTTTCTGCACTGGTAGAAGTGCTGATTATATTCAAATTTCTGTTTAGCAGCAAAGTTTCATAGCTGATGTTATTGCAGCTGATGTGCATAAGGCTGGACTCTTTCAATCTCTTGTGGGATCAAGCAATGTCCCACAAGAATACAGAATACAAAATTACATTGCCTATCTCTATATGGAAAAAAGGAAGTCACCAATTTTGTGTCAAACATGGAGGAATCTTGCCCCTCTTCATCAGCAAAATCTCCATCAGAATTATTCTCAACTGTTTCACATGCGTCATGACCAGGATCTGCTGCCAGAGTTAGTGTGATTTCCGAACTGGTAAATGGATAACTGATATGGTATTCACAGACATACAGCTACAGAAGAAATGCAGGAACAGATCAGGGATCCTATGCCAAGTCTGTTGACTGGATCATGGCCGTTGATAGTCGATTTAATCACTTTCACTTGAGCTGTCTGAAATGGCAAAATGAAATACCAGACACTGAAGTGTTCACCCAAACTGGTGAAACATAATGAGACAATCACAGCTGAGTTTCAGTTAGCCATGTAGCCAGAATGCCTGACAGTCGATCTCCAAAGCAAACTTTCAATGGAGATCTTAAGTCTGAGACTCAATTTTATGGTGGCCAATGAAATTGTTATAAGGACCCTTTGAAGGCTTCATTTAGGAGTTTTGATATGGCCAGAAGAAGCTCGTCCAGGATCACTGCACCTGACACAGCCAAATACAAATAATGTCACCTCATTTAAAAGCAAATGTTTGTCAGAACTGGGGATCAAACGTTAGGACAGGAAATCTTCAGTGAACAACTCATCCAAAAAAATCATCTGTGGTATCCTTTCGTCCTTGCGACAAAAATTTCTGGCTGCTGATTGACCTTGGCAGGCACCTATGTACTCAAAGGAACCCTACCAAATACTTCATGCAGACATACTCATCTTCATCTTGAAGGATAAACAAGACCATGAATCTAGGACCACCTCCAAACCTCCCAAATTTGAAAGTTCAGTCAATCTGTTGGTCATATTGAACAATCTAAATTTGTCCTAAGTTTGTCTTTTGTTACTTTATACCAATGTCTCCTTGCTGTGCTCTCCCAGTTTAATTATTCTTAGTTCACTGTTTCCAATCTTGTGGACACAAGATATGGGAGCAGAATTAGGCTATTCAGTCTATCCAGTCTGCTCTGCCATTTGATCGTGGCTGATATGTTTTTCAATCCCATTCTCCTGCTTTCTCTCTGTAACCTTTGATTCCCCCTTACTAATCAAGAATCTATCTTTCTGTCTTCAAAATAATCAATTATCTCACCACAAAAGGTTTTGGAGGTCATGAGTTCCATGGATTCAGCACCCTCTGGCTGATGAAATTCCTCATCTCAGTATTAAAGGGTTATGCCTTCATTCTGAGGCTGTGTCCCTGGGTCTTAGCCTGCCCTACTGGTGGAAGCATCTTCTCCATGTCCACTCTATCCAGGCAACTTAGGATTCTGAAAGTTTCAATGAGAACTCTCTTTATCCTTCTAAAAGCCATCAAGTACATATGCAGAGTTGTCAACCATTCCTCATGCAACAAGCCCTTTATGCCTGGCATCATTCTTGTAAACCTCCTCCAAGGCCAGCGCATTCTTTTTCGATATGGGTCCCAAAATTGCTCACAATTTTCCAAATGTGATCTGACTGGAGCCTTATACATCCCTGATCTTGTATATTCTAGTGTGTTAATACATTTGCCATCCTAACTGTTATCTGAACCTGCCTGTTAACTTAGAGAATCCTGAACTCGGACTCCCAAGTCCCTTTGTGTTTCAGCTTTCTGAAGTCTTTCCTCACACAGAAAATTGTCTATACCTCTACTCCTTTTACCAATGTGCATAGCCTCACACTTCTCACATTGTATTCCATCGACCACTTCTTAGCCTCCCACTCTCATAGCCTGTCCAAATCCTTCTATAGCTTCCCCGACGCATCAGCACTACTTGTCCCTCCACTTATCTTTCGTCATCTGCAAACCTAGCTACAATGCCTTCAGTTCCTTTCTTTAGGCCATTAATATATAACGTGAACAGTTGTGGTCCTAACACGGACCCCTGTGGAATTCAGTTAGTTGCCGGCTGCCGTCCTGCAAAAGACCCCCTTTATCCTCACGTTCTGCCTTCTCTCCGTCAGTCAACAGTCAATGCTGTATTCATGCCTGTACCTCGCCCCTATGAGCTCTTATTTAGCAGCCTTCTGTATGGCATCTTATCAAAGATCTTATGGAAATCCATATAGATTACATCAACTGGTTCTCCTTTGGGTAACTTGCTCGTTACCTTCTCAAAGAATTCTAGCAGATTAAGGAAAATCCCAAGGCTTTTTATATATGTGTAAAGAGCAAGAGGGTAGCTAGGCAGAGGGTTGGCCCACTCAAGGACAGGGAAGGGAATTTGTGTGGAGCTGGAGGAAATGAGTGAGGTATTAAATGAGTACTTTGCGTCAGTATTCACCATAGCGAAGGACTTGGTGGATGATGAGTCTGGGGAAGGGTATGTAGGTAGTTTGGGTCATGTTGAGATCAAAAGGGAGGAGGGATTGGGGGTCTTGGAAAAACATCAAGGTAGACAAGTCCCCAGGGCCTGATGTGATATACCCCAGAATACTGAAAGAGGCAAGGGAAGAAATTGCTGGGGACTTGAGGGAAAACTTTACATCCTCACTGGCTACAGGGGAGGTCCCAGAGGTTTGGAGAATAGCCAATGTTTTCCTTTGTTTAAGAAGAGTGGCAAGGATAATCCAACTAATTACAGGCTGGTGAACCTTACGTCAGTGGTAGGGAAATTATTGGAGAGGATTCTTCGAGACAGGATTTATTCCCACTTGGAAATAAGTGGGTATACTAGCGAGAGGCAACATGGTTTTGGGATGGGGAAGGCGTTTTGGTTTTGCAACATGGCTTTGTGAAGGGGAGGTCATGTCACACTAACTTGGTTGAGTTTTTTAAGGAAGTGACAAAAATGATCGATGAGGGTAGGGCAGTGGATGTTGTCTACATGGACTTCAGTAAGGCCTTTGACAGGGTCCCTCATGGCAGGCTGATACAGAAGGTAAAGTCGCACGGGGTCAGAGGTGAGCTTGCGAGATGGATAAAATAACTGGCTCGGTCATAGGAGACAGAGGGTAGCAGTGGAACGGTGTGTTCCTGAATGGAGGGCTGTGACTAGGGGCATTCCTCAGGGATCAGTGTTGGGACCTTTGCTGTTTGTAATATATATAAATGATTTGGAGAAAAATGCAACTGGTCTGATGAATAAGTTTGCCGATCATGCAAAGGTTGGTGGAATTGTGGATAGTGATGAGGGCAGTCAAAGGATACAGCTGGATATAGATCTGTTGGTGACTTGGGCAGTGAGATGGCAGATGGAGTTTAATCTGGAAAAATATGAGGTAATGCATTTTGGAAGGTCTAATCCAGATGGAAAATATACAGTAAATGGCAGAACCCTATCAGTACTGATAGGCAGAGAGATCCGGGTGTACAGGTACACAGGTCACTGAAAGTGGCAACAAAGGTGGAGAAGGTAATCAAAAAGGCATATGGCATGCTTGCCTTCATTGGCCGGGGCATTGAGTTTAAAAGTTGGCAGGTAATGTTGCAGCTTTATTGAACCTTAGTTAGGCCGCATTTGTTCAATTCTAGTCACTATACTATCAGAAAGATGTGGTGGCTTTGGAGAGGGTCATGAAAAGATTTACCAGGATGTTGCCTGGTATGGAGGGCATTAGCTATGAGGAGAGGTTGGAGAAACTTGGGTTGTTCTCACTGGAATGATGGAGGTTGAGGGGCAACCTGATAGAGGTCTCCAAGATTATGAAGGGCATGGACAGACTGGACAGTCAGAAGCTTTTTCCCAGGGTGGAAGAGTCAGTTGCCAGGGGCCATGGGTTTAAGGTGTGAGGGGCAATGTTTAAAGGTGATGTACGAGGCAAGTTTTTTACACAGGGTGGTGGGTGCCTGGAACTCGCTGCCAGGGGAGGTAGTGGAAGCAGATACTATAGTGACTTTTAAAGGGCATCTTGACAAATATATGAACAGGATGGGAATAGAGGGATATGGTCCCCGGAAGAGTAGGGCGTTTTAGTTGTGACGAGCAACATGTCTGTGCAGGCTTGGGGGGCTCAAGGGCCTGTTCCTGCGCTGTAATTTTCTTTGTTCTTTGTTCTTTGTTCTTTTATTTGTCAGGCATGACCTTCCCTTGATGAAGCCATGCTGACTCAGCCCTGTTTTACCATGTACTTCCAAGTACTCTGCAATCTTATCCTTGATAATGGACTCTAAAATCTTACCAATGACCGAGGTCAGGCTTTTCTTTTTTTATTTAACCTATTTTTCTAAGCAAGCTTTTCAGAGATGCTATTACTCAAGTCTGGAGCAAGTAGGACTTGAACTGGGCTTCCTGGTCTAAGTGTAGTGACACTACCACTACGACACAGAGGTCGGGCAAACAACATGTAATTTCCCATCTTGTGCCCCCATCCCTCCTTAAACTTTCGCTGTTTTCCAGTTATCTGGGACCCTCCCTGACTCCAGTAATTCCTGAGGGATTACCACCAATGTCTTCACAATCTCCTCAGAACCCTGGAGTATAGTCCATCCGGTCTGGGTGATTTATCCACCTTCAGAACTTCCAGCTTCCCCAGCACCTTCTCTTTAGTGATGCCAGGGCACTCCCCTCAGTCCCGACCGTCTTGAAGTTCTGATACGCTACTGGTGTCTTCCACCGCAAAATGCCTGTTCAGTGCCTCTGCCATTCCTTTGCTTCTCATGACTACTTCTCCAGCCACATTGTGCCTTGATTAATTAGACCTGAACAAGTATAGTTGATGTGTGATGTTTGGTATATATTTTGATTACAACCTGCTCTGACTTGGTTTTCTACTATATTTAATTCAAAACAATTCAGCATTCTTAGTTTTGCTAATTTTGCTCTAAATTGGTTAGGCATGATTTGTCTTGTGTAGTAGAATGTTGTTTCTTTTGATTTTTATTTGAGAAACTGACTTTCTGTGCTATTGCTTGATTTTAATAATGTTTTAATAATACATGACTGTTGTAAATCTGATGCTTCTTAGGTCCTCAACAAGATCCCATAGCTGCTTGTGATTTCATCTTGAAGACATATCAAAATCAGAATCCAGATAAAGAAAAGGTCATCTACTCTCACTTCACATGTGCTACAGACACCGAGAATATACGGTTTGTCTTTGCTGCTGTCAAGGACACTATCCTACAGCTAAACCTGAAGGAATTTAACCTGGTATAAAGGACAGACCCGACTTCACATCACTCAATACTTCTCGTCAAGCTGTTTTTACTCGACAGCTCAAAGTTGTACATTTACAAATTTGAATCCAGTTCTAAGGTGAACTTGGTGTTGACACTGCAGATACATCACTTCTGTGTTCTGTTCAGAATTTTTCATGCACAGTTTTTCTATTTGCAAAAAATTGCTTGCGGAATTCTGCACATATCTGAAAAAGGATTTGCACAGATGTTTATAGCTTTATTAACTGAGGTGTTTTTATACATTAAAAAAAATTGCCGGGATATGGCTCATGTTGAAATGGACCTAAATATGTTTTCCAAAGGTGACTGTTTTACAACTTTTGTAATAGTAAATGCTCCCAGATCTAGTTTTACATATCTCACTGTGTGAAAAATATATGGCATTCCTGGAATCCAGAGGTTTACTGAATGCAAAACATTATCGAAAATAAAGGGTACAAAAGAACTTTATGGTTCCCATTATGACTACTGGCTGGGTTGGCATTTGGCATACAGAGGAATTTTAATTGAGTAAATGATTGGTGTACACAACACGTACTTTGACTTCCTTTGACATTTATTCTGATTTTATCCATTCAATCCATTTAGTATCATAGTGTAGATTAAATCACAGATGTCTTCAACATTTAAAATACTGATATCATTAATTATTGCTATCATTAAAAGTAATGTAGAATAAGCACATTAAGAATTTTGAATATGAGCTGCAAAATTTAATAGAAAAAGGAAAGAAATTTTGAAGTTTTATTAGCACAACAGATTCCAGAATGATTTTTGTGGACTAATGTAAAATGTTTTTATTCAAGCTATTAAAACACAACTTGCTCACTTCATTTGTGACCAATGATACACATACAAGCTTAGATTGTAGAAGACTTCCAGTCTGCTTTGATGTTTGTGCTTTCATAGAGTTGCAAAGGATAGATGGATTTGCTTCACAGGATTTTATTTGTTCTATTATTATCCTAATAGAAATTACTCCTAGGCACATCAAGCTTAAATGCTTACAGACAATTGTAAATACATATTCTATATATATTGCATCTTTTCTAGCTTTCAACATTATTTATCTTGGTCAAAAAGGGATATTATTTGTTGAAATAATGTAGTATCAGTAATTGTAAAAGACTGTAAGGTGTTTCCACATTTTGGAGAGTTAGGTAAGTAATCACTTTTTGTTCTGAAGTTGAAATATAATGTGTAATGCACAATTCTGCCATATTGCATTTTGATTTAAAAAAAAAACTCTTCACGGATACATTTTATGATGAGCAGATCTGTTAGAGATTATAATTTTTAAAGACCAACAATGTCTTACCTTTTTGAGTTTTTACACTTTATGCAATAGGCCATGGTTTTTGAATGTTAAAGTATTGTGCCTTGAATTTGAACATCATATATATGGAGGCTTGCTTTTGCTGTCATATCCCTTCTGAATGTGACAGGAGTGATGCATCTGAATGAAGTCAGTCTGCACTGTTAGCTTCTTTCATCATAAGTGCATTTCATTATGTTACATCCCTGAGAATTGGTTGCTAAGGTGCACTAAAGCTGCGTAATCCTTTGTGGAGGCCAACATCATCTGAGTTTTTAGTTTAAAACAGTAAAGGTTGTGCTTTCTTACTTTTACTTGAATTCTTCAATTTGCAAGAAATCAAAATAAAACTGAATATAGAAGACACTGGCTTAGATGTTAATAGACCTGGGTGATATAGACAAACAGAGTTTGACAAAATGAAATAAAAACTGAAAGAACTGTGGATGCTGTAAATCAGGAACAAAAACAGAAGTTGCTGGTAAAGCTCAGTAGGTCTGGCAGTATCTGTGAAGAAAAGATCAGAGTTAATGTTCGGGTCCGGACCCAAAATGAGAACTCTGATTTTTTTGTTCACAGATGCTGTCAGACCTGCTAAGCTTTTCCAGTAACTTCTGTTTTTGTTTGTGAAAAATGAATATATGGACAAATGTGTTTCTGCACATTATTATGGAGTCTTAATCTGTGTGAAGGTTCATTATACAGTACATCCCCCCCCCCCCCCCCACCTTGGTGTTCATAAATTACGCATCTTTTAAGCATCTTTTAAATTTGTGAAAGGAATTAACACATCTTCACTAGGATTTGATTTAAATCATATTCTGGAGTGTGTATTTGAGCAGACAGTTTGGTGTTGATTCAACATGTTATGCATGCTATGATAGCCAAAAGGTCCTTTCATTTGGAGAAAGCCACTTGTCTGAAGTAGGAATTTCTAATCTTGAGTAACTGAATTTGCAAATTTGCAATCTGGGAATCAGTTACATAATTTGGATAAATAATGTTATTTCAGTAGCTATAGATTGAAACCTATCTGTACATATTACAATTGTTAAGAAGTTGACCAATAGGTGCCAAGCAGAATGCTGTCGCCATAAACAAAGAACTTGCCAAATACCATGTTTTCAGAAGGTGCTAAAATAGATGATAGAAGGATAAAATCTTAAATGCACTTTTAGTATCCTTGTTTCAGCTACATCACACTTGTATTTTGTTTTATTGTTTCAAGTTAGCTAAATATGTATATTTCACTCTTTGGGTAGGCTTTTAGATTCAATAAATTGCAGCTGTTAAAATCTGACACAAAGATTGTTAGGATTTTTCTATTCTTGTTTTGTAAAGTATTTTGTTGGTCATTAATTAACTGATCTGTACTTTGAAATTAAACACGTTTCGTATTTGGTAATGCTGCTGTTTTAAACTGAAATTAAACACAAACTTGGTTCTTATGTTTCAGTTTATCTGATTTACCCCGACCTGTAAAGTCTACATTTAAGACAGCAGTTGTTCTATTAATTATTTGGATTACTATGAAATGAGCTCACTGTAATTTACAACTTGTACTTTGTGAGTACCACTGAAGGCAAGGATTTCCTTTTTTGTTAAATAGTGCAGTCTATTGTACTATTGAAAAGTTAATAAATGTGCACACACACAGAATAAACAACTTTAGGGAAAATAGCTCCTTTCAAACATAAATGTATGAGTATATTCCTACAATGTTACATTGAATCTTGTCCAATGCAAAGCTTTGAGTTTTGGGACCAAAGGAAATACAATAGTGAACTGGAATCCATCTTTTATAATGGGAATCTTACATAAATCCCTGATATGCTTCAGAATAGGTTTCTGAGGCAGTAGCACCCAAGCGAATGCTGAATGAATGCTATATATTAAAGTGATGGAAATTAATAAAGTGGGTTGGTGGGTCCGTGTGTGGATTTTACTGCTGTTGGGACTTTTTGTTTGTAAAAAAGCAAATTTGGCCAAAATAAATTTCTACTGTAAGACAATTAAAATGCCATGATACCCTTGTTTCAATCTTGGCTTAATTCCATGTTCACAATGCAGGTTCCTCATGGCATCAAATCACTATCTAGCTTCAGTGCATTACACTTAATATAGTGAATCTTTTGGAACATTCTCTTGTGTTCCTGGTTATTCATATTATTCATGTCATGGGACAAATTAAAATTCCAGGTTTCCTCTACATAGTCTTAAGCCAAAATAAATGTTCTATTGAGTTTGGTACAAAGCGGCAACCGCAGAGAAAAAAACATTGAATAATGTATTATGTAAAATACTTCCAAAGAATTTGTGTTTTTAAAATTCTCTCCAGCATGAAGACAATAGTAACAAGATCATGTCCTTCAGACTATTTGGGTAAGTGGCATTGACTCAGTTACAATACTATTCCTATTTTGCATGAATGTATTTTTTCCCCCTTTACTGCATGGAGTAAATTCATTCGTTTTTCTTGTACCATATCTATGAATAATGCAGACTACAGGGCAGTACACTTTTATTCAACAATTTGCATTTGTACATTTTTAAAAAAAAAAAAAAAATCATTCGTACCATTGTACCAATGGTACAGTGCAAAGCGTTTTAAAAAAAAAACTCAAAAGCAGCACTTGGAAAAATAACAAAGCATTACTTAATTCACAATTTTTCACATTGTTAGAAATGATATATCCCCATGATAAATTTTAGTACAATAGTGATCAGTCTGAGGCTAGTCTCTGTAAAAGTACATTTTAGGTCGTGTGTTGTTACAGTTTTCAATAACAGACATTTTTATGATGCAAATGATTTGGGTTTACCCAATTATTCAAATACAAGGCTGAGAAGCAGGAACATTGGCATTAATGCTTCAGCACAAACATAATACTGAGGTACCTGTTCCTTTACCCGGTTACAGAATTCCAAAGAAGCAGACATTGGCAAATAGATACCTATTAAAGTTTTGTATCAAATAGGCTAGAGTTTTTTTTTGAGGGAGTTTTTCACTTGAATATATCTTTTCAAGTAGTTATTTTATTGAATGTTGACTTAAGATAAATCCATGTCAAAAAAAATAAAAATTCAGCAGCAACTGAAGGGAATTCAGATATTGAAAACCTTCTCCATCAGCTCTAACTAATTATCTAACAAAAGACTTGTGTATTGTTTATTTCAGATGAGTATGAATTTTGTGTTTTCAATTGTAATTTTACCCTTGACCTAATGCAGATCTGTAGCTGTTTTAATTGTCTATTAAAATAAATCCATTGTAAGTATGCTTTCATTGTGTAAGATATGGGTAGCTTCAAATGATTTATTTTTGATCATGGTTGAATGAATCAAAGGCAGGCTCCCACAAATGGTCCAAAAGAAGAGGTTAGTTTAAGACAACACACAATAGGTGTGCTGCAAGAGAGTATGTGAATGACTGACTGACTGTATTATAGTTACAAGACCATTACTTGCATATTATCAATTGTGATATGCAATACGTTAAACTAGCAAGTATTTAATTTGTGAGAAACAAACATGAGATTTGTTGTTTTTTAATGAGCATGAGGGACAGAGAATCCAGACAGTTTAAATAACATCCCAAGGAGAAGAAACAATTAAATTATTCTTCCATCATCTAGTATCTTCAAAAATACGTGAAATGCATATTTTACTGTCGCTTATTTTTCTAAAGATTTTCATAATTGATGAACAGTTGGTTGCATGCACATGCAACCACATCAGGAAATGTCAATTCTCCAGTCAGTGTACCCAAAGTATTAAGATCATTGGTTTGGAATGTGTGCTTGTAATAATAGTGAAACTGCTGCTATTTATCATTTTCACTGCAAAACTGATAGCAAACTCTGCCATTTTCAACATGCACAGTTAAACATAGTGATCATGATGCACTATTCCACTTTTTAATCAGCAGATTATCACTGAACTTCAACTCTTTACACTTTTTTTTGAGTAATAATAACAACATTTTAAGTCACTTGAGTTTGTACTGTTTACTGGTGCTGAAAACGAATTAAAATTTTAGAATCTGACTGTCCCAAACATGTAAAAGTGAATGACTTTTCAAAAATATTTAGATGTTATTTTGTCCTTAGTACATCTTAATTATGTTTCATGCTTTTAAACGTATATTTTCCTATTTGAGAATGTGTCAGTTCTGCTGTAGCTGTACCCTATAATCCTTAGAAGTGACACCAAATCTGAAGAGATATCAGAATTGAGGAAAATCCAAGTACCAGAGCCCATTAAATCTTTATGGACAACTTTGTGGTTAACATTGCCATCTAGACCTGAATTTTGTGGTCAAGGGTAGTGTCAAAAACTGTAAACTCCAGCCTTCCTCATAGAACTTTGGCAGTATTAGATAAATAGCTTTTCTAATTTAGATGTTACTACTGTTCCATCATTAGTGACCAATCCAAAGCCATAATCTAAACCCCTAAGCAGGACTGTTGATTTTCAAGAGATTATATTCAGGTATCATATCCATTTCTCATTACACTTAGAAATAGCTAATTTCAGTTTTATGGACTAGATCTTAAATTTTGCATTTACATTTGAGCTGCTATTAATGTAAATGGATTTATTGAACCTCGGACAATTCAGTCCCCATATTGTCAAATAAAAGATGATGCATTTATTTCTGGTACCAAGTATATTTTAAAATTTTGTTTCAAAATACAGACAAGATCTTTTCCTTGGGGCACTATCAGCAAGCTTATGCAAGTGTTATAGTAGTCAAACTCCACTTTTTTTTTTAGGAGAACTGTAACCAGGTGAAGTTTGAGGGGCAGACTGCAATTGTAAATGGTATTATGCTTTTACTTTTTAGTACTTAAAGATTTTTAAGAAAAAAAAAGTGTCAACATTATACCATGAATTTGGATAAACAGTGATCTTTAAAATTTGGTACAGACTATAAAATATACTTTCATGACTCCCCCATCCCTTCCCAAATGCTATCATTTTCAAGGTCAACATTTCTTTTGGAGGTAAATTGGCATAGTTGCTGCATATTATACATAACATTAAAATGCATAATATAAATTCTCTGCAAACATGGTAAACCTTTCAGATTATACAGTGCATCTACATAATTGAAGTTTGTAGAAAATTGCATATTAACATTATATTATCAAAGGCAGGAACTTAAAAACACAGTTAGCCATGAGCATGATCAATTACAAACAGAAGATTCATTATGGTGATTAGAAACTATTCATTGTTATTTTATGGGCTGATTACATTAACACTCATTGTATTGAATGGTATGTGTAAAACATGATGATAGATTCAGCAACATATGTATTTCAGGAACTATAATGGTATTGAACAAAGTAGAAAATACGTATGATTTGGAGCATGAAGTTTGAAATATCTAGTAGTTTTGTTATACTAAAAATTTGAAAATTAAGTCTGGTTTTCAAATTTGTCATGAAAAAACCCATAAAAGTTGAACCTTGTATTAAGCAGAGAACAAATATTTGCCTGGATCTGTGGAGACTCCATAATTGTTTAAATTTCAGTGCATTAAGTTTGCATGGAAGTCATTTGAATATTAATACTCCAGCATATATCCTCTTAATGGTCCGAATACACAAGTAACAATATGATTTGCTGATGAGCATGATTAAGTATTTACAAGAATATGAATCTTCTGAATTTATAATGGAATATAATTGGAGGATCTTGGACAATTGATTAACAGTCCAGCTAACACTAATTATTTCTAGTATAGTAAACAAATAACGAACTCCAGGTGGTGTAATCTTGTATTCAAATACACTAATGCATTATTTTGTGAATTATTTTCAAATTGGTTTTGAGTTTTTAAATGTGTCAAACATCTGGATATTTCAAATTGACCAGTGACACAAAAGTAAGTCACAAAGCACTGCAGCGAAGAAAGTCATTGGCACATCTGTGTTATTGAAGGTATTTTGTGGCACTTGGTAGTGTGGTGCTTTCCTTCGGAAAAACCATTGAGCCGTGTGAATTAATTAAACACTTAAGCCTATTAAAAAAGTGAGATTTCCATTCTATGCTACATTCCAACACCTGAAAATTCAGGACGGAACCACCAAATTAGATCGAAATCAGATACAATAATTGTATGGTTTTGAAAGAATTTCAAATTTCTTAAGAATTAACTGAATAAAATATTTAAACTTAATTGTGTACGGCATACGGTTCATGTGAATTTAACTCCTTTTAATAATAGTTGAAAATGAGCTACTTTTCGTGATTATGAAATTCCTAATACTTCCTGTAGCATTCATATCTTTGGATGATGATCAGGTACTCTTCTTTCGCGCACTTCATGCAGTTTTGCCAGAATCCACTGGGAACAAAAGTGTTGAGATATTTACACTTAGCAAAATATCAATTTTTAAAAAATCTTATAATACTATTTAAGCATTAACTCTCTACCTCTAATCTCAACTCAGCCGTGCACATTCTGGATTGATTGTCATGTTTATAGTAGCTAAGGCCCTAACCGTTGGCATTTCCTTCTGAGTACAATGTAAATTTACAAGAATGATACCTGGACTTTAGGGGTTAAGTTTGAGGAGAGATTACACAAATTAGGCCTGTTTAATCTTCAAGATATTTACAGGAAAAGATGGCAGATAAAGCTAAGCTCTTAGCACCGTTTAGGAGTCTGAAACTATGCCCTCTACTCTGAGAATTAGGACTGGACCATTCAGGAGAGATGTTGGGAAGCATTCTTATACAGAAGGGTGGAAGATGTTTAGAATGCACTTCCACAAATGGCTTTGTTAAGCAAAATGTATTAAGGGATATGGACCACAGATCAGTCATGATCTCGCTGAATGGCCTACTCTTCTTCCTATGTTCTTTCTGGCCTGCTGTGCCTTTCAATAAGACTTCAATTGATCTGACAACAGCCATAAAACCACTTTTCCGATCCTGTTGTAGATTCCCTAAATACCTACCTCTTGGAGCTTGATCAAATGTTTCCTAATGTGAAATGCCCTAGGCCACACTCTTTATGTAGTACCTTTCAAAGTTCTTGTATGATACACAATTTAATGGAATACATTCCAGCATTTTAATAAGTCATAAATTGTAGTTACATGAGCATTTAAGTAGTCCATTACAGTGAGTTACAGCTCCAGCATAGCATGAACACACGCTATTACCCACAACAACGCAATTTCAGCTATTTGCGTAACCAAGATGCATAACATCACCTGTTTAGGCAGAACATAAATCAGACTTGCATATAGAGAAGAAATCCATTCTGCAAATTGTGCCATTAAAGCTTTTTGGAAAAAAAGCTATCCAGCCAAAGGCAAGTACTTATCAATGCCTTTTTAAGGCAATATTGAATTTGCTATCACTATCCTTTCAGGCTGTACATTCCAGATCATCTCAACCTACCAGAATTTTTTTAAACATAGCCTCTTTCTAAACTAATTAAATCCATGTCTTCAAAATACTCATCCTGTTGTCACTGCAGTCAATGTATCCTCAAATAATACCCTTTGTAATTATAAACAGCTTCATTAAATTTCACTTCAACTGTCCATGCTCCAATCAAAATCAATGTAGCTTCTTCAATTTTGTGATACTACGGAAATATTTCATCCTTGATACCATGATTATAATTCCTCTGGAGCAATCTATATATGTAAACATAGCAAGATTTAAACAATATTGAGTCTTGAGCTGACAAGTGGAAAATACCATTCATGCAACATAATGACCTCACCTTGCATTAAATATAAATGCAATTGTGTTTTGCCACTGTCTTGATTTTACCTTGTATAAATAAGGGCTTTTAAAAATACATTCAAACAGATGGGTAGCATTGGTCCAACCCTAATTGCCCTTGAATGCTGCAGTTCATGTGATGTAGATACACATATATAGTACTGTCAGGATGTTGATCAGGCAGCAGTGAAAAAAATAGGAATATAGTTCCAAATCAGGATAGTGTGTGGTTTAAGGGGAAGTTGCAGAATGTGGTCTTATGTATCCACTCCTTGTCCTTCTCTATGGTTGAGGCCATAGGTTGAAAGACAGTGTCTACGGAGCTTTGCTGAGTTGCTGCAGTACATCTTGCATTTGGTGTACATTGCTACTACTGTACGTTAGCGGTGGAGGGGGTGAATGTTGAAGGGAGTGGTTGAGGTTCCCATCCAGTTGGCTGCTTTGACTTGGATGGTGTCAAGAAGCTTGTGTGTTGTCGGAGCTGCAGTCATCGGGCAAGTGAGGAATATTTCATCACACTCCTGACTCTTACCTTTATAGATAGTGGACAGACTTTGGAGACAAGGTGAGTTGCTTGCTACAAAATTCTTGGTCTCTAACCTGCTCTTGTGTCTGATTCAATTTAGTTTCTGATAGTAATGCCAGGGGATAACAGTTTCTTCAGACTTGTTAGAGATAGTAATTGTCTGGCACTTCTGTAGCATGAAGATAAATTGCCACTTGTCAGCCCAAACCTGGATATTATCCTGATCTTGCTATATTTGGATTATGCACAAGAACTACCAAATCCCTCTGTACCGCTATCTTCTGCAGGCTTTCTCCATTTAAATAACATTCAGTTCCTCTTTCTTCCAAAGTGCCCAATATTTCCATCTGCAAAATTTCTGTCACTCATTTAACCTGTCTCTTTTCATTTTCAACTTTGAATTATTAACAGTTAAGTCAAGGTATACTGAGCCAGAGAGGAGGCTAGTAAATTACAAATAAACCATCGGAGAAAATGGCTAATAAGCTTATCTTGAATTTTAGCTTATCAAAATGGTGTACAGCCATATTAAAGAGAAAATTCAATACCTGTGCATCATCTTCAGTTTTGAAATTCACAATTTTTCCATATTCTTTTGCATGGAATACAGATTTCACACGTTCCTTTAAGAAAACAGGGAATGTTAGTTGAAGATAGATAAATTACATGATGAAAGTTCATGATGCATTGCTGTTTTGAACCTTGGATTCTAAAGAAAGAGAACCATGTTCAGCATTAAACTGTATTTCTGTATTGTGTGTTAAGAGGAGATATAATTTTATGTTAGGTTTTCTTGAGACTGGTGGAGGTGTCTGAAGTTTGTTGATACATGTATTTTTAATTAGGTTTGCAGATTTGGAGTAGAATTTGAAATAAACAGTGCACACATTAAAAACACGTGTAGAAGAAATCAAACCTGCTGTTGCCTAACAACAGGTGTCCAATACCTTGGAAAAAGGGAAGAACTGTCCAGAAGTTCAAGCAGTGCGCGCAGGTTTAGTCAGAATTAAAAGGTGCAGTTGCTTAGCTGTTTCTAAAATGTCAGGGCCGGGGAGGAAGTCCTGAGGGGCTTAAAAGAAAACTCAAAGCAGAAAAATGCTGGAGGTGAGGGTATGGAAAACCTACGTGTCTGTTCTGAAAGTGTTTCCAAACCAGGGAGAAGAAAATTCCAGAAACCAATGACTGCCATGCCAAGTGATCAAGGAACTTTAAAGTGGAGACAGGGTGACCCTTCACTGAGGATAAAGAGGTTGAGCTTAATATTTATAATAAACTAAGTTTATTACCTAAGAAAATAACTTCTACATTATATAAGAATTATATAACTTTGTTCCTTTTGTTAAAAGAGCATTGGCAGCTTCTTGCAACTATGTTCAATGACCACCAAGGTACACAGTTAACAAAAAATCAAACTTCTGGTTCTTGAAGCCAGGGTTCACTTTGGAATCAAAGTGGTACGTAACATTGCCATCTGCCGTGATCATAACATAGTCAGCACGAGCTTTTAACCAACCATGGCTAAAATATTAGTCTTTCACTTTACAACAAGTTGTATTTATATAGGGATTTTAAAAACCTTAAATACTACTTAGGAATGTAATCAAACAAAATTAACATTGCCCAAAGGAGTTTTTGCAATCTGACAGAGAGAGGTGTGTATAGAGCTAGTGCTTAGAAGTCTGAGGTTATCAGAAGGAGATAGTAAGAACTGCTGATGCTGAGTCAGAGATAACACAGTGAGGAGCTGGATGAACACAGCAGGCCTGGCAGCATCAGAGGAGCAGGAAAGCTGACGTTTTGGGTCGGGACCCTTCTTCAGCTTATCAGAAGGTTGTTGAGTGGGAGAAGGTTACAGGGATGAGACGTGAAGAGATGTGAAAATGATGATAAGAATTTTAAATTGAGGTTCTGCCACACCAGTGAATACACGGATCATAGTTCTTACCAGTCGCATTCAGCTAAGGTTTGGATGCGTTTTAATTCATGAAAGTTAGAAGATAGGATATCAACCAGGAAAGCATTGCAATGGATCTGGAATCAGGGCCCAATTGATGTGTCTGTGCTAGATTTGGTGATGACTGACTTAGCGAGTTGTAGCCAGAAATATTTAACTCCACAATTCTTGGACATCCTCTGAGATGTGGACATATGGAAGATATTCTGAATAGCTCAGTTGTGCAGCCATTTCCAGAAATACTAAGAAGGAATTGTGTGCATCAATATGAAAGCGAGAAAGATACAATAGACATCTGTGAAGATCTATCTTCGAAGAAGATTAGAATTGTATCAAGAGAAATGTCCATGGTGGAAGAGTAAGGGTTTTTTTTTTGGATGAAGATAGTCAAGCATGAACAGCTTTATTGATACAGAAGTATGGTGATTTGCAATTTTCATCTGATATGAGGCAAAGATTTTATAGCAGTAAAGATAACTGTGCTTCTAGGGTATTGCAACGATTCTGATTTGTTTTTAAATCATTTATGAGATGTGGGTGTCATAGGCTGGGCTGGTGCTTAATGTCCAGAAGCCAGTTAAGATGCAATCACATCACTGTGGGTCTGGAGTCACATGTAGGCCACACCCAGTAAGAATGGCAGTTCTCTTCTCTAAAGGATATTCGTTAAGTAGATGGGGGTTTTTTTGATGAGAGTTATCATTAGAGTCTTCATTCCAAATTCCGCCATCTGCTTTGGCAGGATTCAAACATGACTATCAATACCCCTAGGCCATTGTCACTCCTGTATATAAGTTGCTCTTGAACAAGGCGATAATTCGAATTGTTCAGTCATGTTCAATTATGAATCTGTCCACAACTACATGTTAAGCTTCTGATGTCATATTAATAAATATAAAGTTGAATATTTTGATGAAGTTTACTCATAATAGGTACATTTTAAAACAAAGCATCTTTTTCAGGTCAATATATGCAAAGACCAGCTTCTAAATGTTTACTTACTTTGGCTTCAATACGTAACCTCCTTCCAGCAACAATAAAAGGTTCTTTAGTGAATTCCTCGAAGCTATACTGCCATTCACAGTTCAACTGCCCAAATGTTCCTTGTGTTACAAATAAGATACCACTGGAAAATGATATTTAGTGCAGTAAGATTAACAAATGGTTACCGTAAATATTTATTCCAAAGGTTATTTCATTTCATCTTAAAGACATTAATCTAAATCCCATACAGTCAGTTTAAGTATAATTTTCATAGGTCTGCGTAGTGCAATGTATCAATGAACGTACAGGTCAGCTTATGTTAGGGCTCCCCTTTAGAGCAGAATAAATTCTGCTGAATTAGGTGGCAGTGTAAAACAGGACTTGGAGGACAAAAATAGGCAGCTTGACTGACTTGCTTAGAACACCCAGATTAATTGCAGGAAGTACCTCTCAGGTGGTACACAGCATTCTGTGAAGGACACCTTCATCGGAAAAGCAGTACGAGCTGTAATACCATTTCCAAGATTAAAATTTGCCCTTTAATTACTGTACTTACTCCTCTATTAGATTTGCCAACATCGCAATTACAGTTTTTATTCTTTTATCTGAAGCCAATGACCATTTCTCCTGTGCAACATTATCGTGTTGGAGGCAAAGTTTAAATGATTGAACAAAGAACCCTTCTCTAATGCTGCTGGAGTATACCATATGCAGTCCAATGCTCATAATTGCAGGTGAAAGTATAAGCTTTCTGTAGCACTGCTTCCTTGAGCTTTAAACAGGTAAGAAGACAGGTAACTACAAACTTTATCTCCTTGCTTTCTGTGTCTCTAAACACTAAAAACCTTGAAATACAGAATCAGTGATGTTTGTTTTAATGAGCTGCTCAAATATTGTGAAGAATTAGCCCCAAACATTTCTGAATATATCCTGAAGAAAAAGGGACTTGAACTATTTCTCTCGAAGTTCTCAAATTGTGCCTGAAGTGAACAGTGGCTGTCTGATGCTGGAGCTTTAAATCACAGAATCCTGCAAATGACTGTTGTGAAATGGGGATGTGGTTTTCCTTGCCCCAAACATACTGCATTATAAAGAACCTGAGCAAAGTGAAAGTATGGCTCTGCTTGTCTGAAGAAGCCTTAATCAGAATCTCGTGTCAGAATTGTGGAACTCACTTATGTAAGCAGAAAGTGTAATGATAATCAGATAGATTGCCACTCATCAAACAATCCTGCCGAGACTTGCATTTAGGTATGAAAATGTTTAATTGCAAGGATTAAGTAGTTTAGGAATATAACTTCTAGGTTTGTTATTTAAGTATTAAGGTGGTGGTGGTGGGGGAAGAGAGAATATCTGAGCATGACAGGTTGTTAAACAAACCAAGTAATTACTGTTCAAAAGGATGGACCATGCATACTTAAATGTTAGAAGGGCAGGAGTTTTAAATGGCAGTTGGACACAATTAGCTGGGCATCAAGAAGATAGCAAATTGGAGGACCCTCTTATGGCACAGTGATAGTGTCCCTACTCCTGGAAACAAAAACAAGGGAAAGACAGCAAAATCAGCTACTTCTCTTCTGCAGCACTGTTTGTGTTCAGGTGTCCTTGGACAAGGAGTAGGCAATGTCCACGCATATTCTTGATGCTTTGAAAAAGGTGAATACTGCAGGAGGTGGAGTGCCTTATCTTCCCTTTTCACTCCATCCCTCTCACACTAACTGTCTCTCGTCTTTGGTCTACAGCACCCTTGCTGAGTATTTCATGAAATTTGATTAATTGGAAACATAGATGATTTAGTGGTGTTCAATAATGTATAAAAAAATGCCATGGGTGATATGGTAGGAAACAAAGTCATTCAGTTGTGTGAGATAGCACTTCCAGATGTTAGAAAAAAAAAGTGTACAGTAAGTTGGCTGCTCCTGTGGACTTTTCAGGTAAATTGGTTATTAATTGGAAACACACGTGGTGGGGGAAACAAACAAGTGGGTGTATGAGCATTTCTGGGAATCAAAGCGAAGGCTGTTGTGGTGCAAAGGTAATGTCTGTACCTCTCACCTAGCAGATGTTGGTTCAAGTCCCACATGCTCCAGTGGTGTGCAATAACATCTCTGAATAGGTTGATTAGAAAATATCAAGACTGTAAATGAGTAAAATGCATTCAATTCCCCTCGCAAGTAACATGCTATATAAAAAGGAGGGTTGAAACATGACTGGGAAATCAGGGAAGCTCTTAACATATCCACATACTGTTCAGACCAAAGGATAAATTAGGGAATTGTGGATGATGAGTTGAACCTGTATCTATGAAGGGTGTTTTTGATTGATTTTGCAGTGACTGAACAGGCAGATCGTAAAGCCCATACTTGAAGTGTTTAAAGAGAGGGTCACCTGGCTGAATGTTAGTGGAAGGATCCCGAGGAATCAGTGAATTCAAGCATTTGTGGTGTATTTAGTTTGGTCCCAGAAATGAAAGACACCTCAAGATCCATTAAACATGTTAAATTAGGGGTACTTGCTTTGTTTAATTCTTATACAAAAGAAATTTTTGTTTACAACATGAAATTATGTGGGATAACTTTCATCAAATTAAGAGTTCAAACTTAACTAGGAGTACTACTTAAAATCATTAGAAGTTGAATGGATCTCTCAAAACCTCTTTACATCATCCACACTTATTCTGTATCATCTGCATACTTGGAACTATGACATTTGATCTTCACATCCAACCATTCTTATGAATAATGACCAGCAAATCTTTTTATTGTGATGATGTTTTGAGGGACAAAATTGGTCAGGACACTATGAATAATAATTCTTTTTTCTTTACTCATTTACGGGATGACGCAGTCACTGGCTAGGCAGCATTTATTGCCCATCCCTAATTACCCAGAGGGCAGTTAAGAGTCAACCTCATTGCTGTGGGGCTGGAGTCACATGTAGGCCAGACCAGGTAAGGATGGCAGTTTCTTTCCACAAAAGACATTAGTGAGCCAGATGAGTTTTTCCCAAAAATTGACAATGGATTCACGGTCATTGTTAGAGTCTTAATTCCAGATATTTAACTGAATTCAAATTCCACCATCTGCTATGGCGGGATCCGAATCTGGGTCACTGGATTAACAGACCAGCGATAATACCACTCGGCCATCGCCTTCCCTTCTTGTTCCGCTCTTCTTCAAAATATATCCACCAGACTGGGTAGACAGCATCTCCATAAGACATATGAGCAGAAAGTAGCCCGGGGAAACAACCTTTGTGTCAGTCCTGTCAAGTCCCATAGGATCTTGTTTCAATAAGGTCTTCTATATTCCAACAAGTATTGGCCCAATTTACTCAACCTCATGACTGTCTCTCCATACCTGCTTTACTGCCACCAATATTAGTATATCTTTTCTTAGATAAAGGGCTGAAAATTGTTCACAGATTTTGAGTTGTGATCTGATTAGTGCCTTGCATAGTTTAAGCAAAACCTCGCTACGTTTATGCTCCATCCCTTTGAAATAAAGGCCAACACTACATTTGCCCCCTCTATCTGCTGAACTTGGATGCTAGCATTTCATGATTCATGAATGAGGACCCCCAAATCCCTCTGTTCTGTAACTTTTTGCAATTTTTTTCCATTTAAGTAATATTCGACTCCTCTGTACATACGCCAAAGTGCGTAACCTTACATTTCCCCACATGATATTCCATCTATTACGTTTTTGCCCACTTGCTTAGCTTGTCTATATCCCTCTGCAGACACGGTCATCTCATCACTTGCCTTCCATCCTATTTGTGTGTCATCTGAAAACTGGGTAACAGTACACTCACTTTCCTCATTTAAGTTATTAACATACACATTGTAAATATTTGCAGACACACCACTAATTAGATTGCCAGCCTGAAAATGCTCGCCTTTTCTCAACTCTCCATCTATGAGTTAGCAATCCTCTATCCATGCTAATATACTACCTCCAACACCGCAGGCTCTTACTAAGTAGCCTAAAACGTGGTAGCTTATCAAAGGTCTTAGGAAAATCCATATATTACTTCTCCTGCTTGTTACCTCCTCAAATTCTCATGGATTTGTCAGGGCATGATTCCCCTTCGTAAAGCAATGTTGACTCTACTTGATCACATTATGCATTTTTAGATGCTCTGCTATTACATCTTTTAAAACATAGTCTACCATTTTCGCAAGAACAGACATTAAGCTAACTGGCCTATGACTACCTTTGTTTTTTGTCTCCTTCCCTTTGTAAATAAAGGTATTACATTGGGACTTTCCAGAATCTAAGGGTTCCCAGAAGATTACTACCAGTGCATCCTACAATATTGTGATAGATGACATATTCCAGCCAAATGGCATAAAAACAAGTGTTCCCTGTTCAATCATTCAATTTTGTAGCATTTTCTTAGATTTGGGTAGATAAAGACACAGTTGTTGCAAATAAGTCTGCTTGTGTGACTGGCAATTGACATTGATCCCAAATGAAAGCTTATAAATGTATCAACTTCACACGATAGGTTGGGAATTTTGCAAATGCAATTGAAATTTGATTACCAAGAGCAGGACAATGTGTGAGCATTTTCAAAACATTTTCTAAACTCATGTAAAGTTTACAATCTTACCTTTTTGTAATCATAAATAAGTCTGAATCATTAATCATTTTATGTCCAAAGTACTTGTATTTGGCAAATCTTCCATTTTCAATTTTCTAAGGAAAAAAGATAGAGATGGTAAAACAAACTTGATAAAATAAGTGTGTATTTTCATTTCAGTGCATTGTATGTTGAAATATGGCTGCAATACAAAACATTTAGATCTAACAATTTTTATGTTAATAATAGCGTAACATTTACAATTCAAGATGATAAACATTGCACAAATATCTAGTGCAAAAACCTTAATTAGCCTTGATCAATATTCAAACTCACCCATCCTCACAATGTCACAACCAGTGTGCTAGTGGCAAGACTTTATGGCATAAACGGTTATATTTGAGAGAAATTAATCATAAACAATTGTAATGGTTAAAACAGCCCAACAGTCACATACCTTGTATCAACTAACCACAAGGCTAAGTTATGGAATATTATGGTGGAGAAACTATCACAACGTAAGGTACTTTGAACTTGAACTGTGCTACAATTGCACAGAACCGTGGTGAGACCACAGCTGGAGTACCATGTGCAGTTTTGGTCTCCTTATCTAAGGAAGGGTGTTCAGGCTATAGAAGGAATGCAACAAAGGTTTATCAGAGTGATTCCTGGGGAATGACTGGACTGGCATATGAAGAACTACTGGCTTGGTGAGAATGCACCTGGCTCTGTGCGCCATTCTGGTCCTTTACCTAAAAGAAGGATATACATTCCATGGAGGGAGTGCAGTAGAGGTTCACTAGACTAATTCCTGGGTTGTTGGGACTGTGATCTCCACACTTTAGAAGAATTGGGAGAGACTTCATAGAAACCTATAAAATTCTAACAGGACTAGACAGCATAACCAAAGGAGGCAACACAGCAGGCCAGGTACCAGGTAACGTCAGGAGGAAAGTTGACGTTTTGGATCGGCAGCCTTCTTCAGAAATGGAGAGGGAGAAGGGAGCTGGGAAATAAAGAGTGGGGGGGGGGGGGCGGCCTGGGGAAGGTAGGTGGGATGGTGATAGGTGAGTGCAGATAGGGAATGGTGGGGATTGGTCAGTGGGATGGGTGGGGCGGATAGTTGGGAGAGAAGATGGACAGGTCGTGTCAGGTCAAGGAGGTGTGGATGAGAGGGAGGCTTGGACATGGGATGAGGCTGGGGGTGCGGAGGGTTGATCCCAATGATCAGGGAGTCCAGAACCAGGAGTAACAAGTTGAAGGATGCATGGTAAGCCATTTAAGACTGAGATTAGGAGAAATACCTCCGCTCAGAGTGATGAGCCTGTGGAATTGAATGTTAGATATAGGTCTTAAAGGTAATGGGATCAAGGGGTAAGGGAGAAAGCAAGAACGGCATATAGAGTTGGATGATCAGCCATAATCACATTGAAAAGTGAACCAGGCTCGAAGGGCCAAATAGCCTACTCCTGTTCCAATGAACCAAAGTTAAAAATGAAAGCAGTAGGAGCTATAAATTATTTTGCCCTATCAAAAATAATGTTCCACAAGCACAGTTTAGTTATATATGATTAAACAATACGACCTAATTACAGAAAATAAATTAGCATTCCAAATAAAGGTCAGTGACAGATACTTGGATGATGGAAGTTGAGAACCAGTTCTATCAGACTAGAACTTAATTACCTAAGCAAATAATTGCAATACTGTCGTCATTATAAATCAGTGGTAGCTAAATGGAACACCTTACTTGGATGAAATTTTCCATTTCTGAGAAAGGAAAAAGATTGGTTACCCACGAGAAAGTCCAGTTCTGAACTGCTGATCACAAGAGCTCTTTGATGTAATACAGAAACACCTGAACTGGAATCTGGCTTCTTCACATACAGTACTTGGCCTCTGAAAAACCTAGTATGAAAATAGTGTAGTTTACTGAGTTAACTGTATGGGAAATGTTCAACTTATAAATTGTCAATTACTTCAACTCATTTAGGTAAGTTCTGAAGAAGTCATCGTGGACTCGAAACATTAACTGTTTCTCTCCATTGATTCTCCAGCATTTTCTGTTTCTACTTCAGATTCCAGCTTCTGTAGTATTTTGCTTTTATCTGATTTGAATAAGATTTAGTAAGCCTATAAAATTATATCTGCAGTATATGGGCTAAAAGAGAAATCAGAATAGTTTCTCAAGGGCAACTAGGGATGGGCATTAAAGACTGGGCAGCGCAACGATGCCGATATCCCATGAGTAAATTAAGAAAAAAAGAGGGACTGGGAAAGCTGACTGGGATGATGAGTGAGTTTGCGAGCATCACTAAAACCATCTGCCAAGAAACATCTTCTCCAACAAATTTAAAACTGTAATGCTCACGTCATAAACCAGAACAGAACAAAATTTCTTCCAATTTAAATACTCCGAGGAACAAAGGCATTGGTTGTACACCACCACAAATTCTGTTTCCTAGTTACCGACTCCCTCTGTCAATTTTGAGGCCAAACCAAACCGTACCTACCTTGGTGTCACTGAATTTCAAACCACACGTCTAGACCATCACCAATTCTATTCCCACCTCAATAACATCACCCTGTGTCCCTCCATCAAAGCAACTGCTGCTGTAACCTCATCCTTTGTTCTCCATAGATTTGACTATTCCAAGGCTGGCTTGGTAAATGAAGTCATTCAAAACTGCTGCTTGTGCCCTAATTCCCACTACCTTCACTTACCAATCCTATGCTTGTTAAGTCTTGATGCCTCGATTTCCAACTCCTCCACAGCTTTGCCCCTTCCTATCTCAAATTTCCTTCAACCTGTTAACAGTCCGAGAAATCGGTTAACACTGATCTTCAGCATCTTGGATTTTAATTGGTTCACCCACCATGCCTTCAGTTGCCAAAGTACCAAGGTCTGGAATTTCCTCCCAAACTTCTGCGACTGTACTCTTCCTTAACATGCTTCTTAAAACTTACTTCTTTGTCCAAGTTTTTGGTCATCTTCCTGAACATCTCTATGTAAGAGCAAATTTCCAGAGCTAAATTTAGCTAACTAGGAAAGAATACCAGGAAACACAAGAACGGAGGAGATAGGAACAGGAGTACACCAAACAGCCTGTCAAGTCTATTCTACCATTCAGTAAGATTTTGGCTGATTTTGAACTTCAATTTCATTTTCCTGTCTGTTGCCGTATCTCTTGATACCCTAAAAAATCAAAAAAAAATCTTTCAGCATTAAATATATTCAATCATTGAGTATTCACAACCATCTGGCTGCAGAATCCAACCTTTTAGGTGAAGAAATTTCTGCTGTTCCAAATGCTCTGTTCTCCACGCCTATCAAATCACTGTGTCCTCACATTTTAGACTCCCGAGTCAGTAGAGACAAATTCTGGAACTTGTCAAACCCCTTCTAAATCTTGTGTTTCAATGAGATCACTTCTCATTCTTCTAAATCCTAGAAAAGCACTCGGTCTGAAGCAAACCTGTCTGAAACTTGACAGATTCCAAAATGGAAGAAGAATTCTTTTAACCCTTTGAAGCACCGAGCTAGATCTTACCACAATTAGAAAATATACTTCTTGGTTTTGTGCAGTTGAATGCCTCAATCTTATTGAGGTAACAAGCTGCAAAAGACAGACAATGTTCAGACGGGTGGCATGGTAGCTCAGTGGTATAATACTGCTGCCTCACAGTCCCAGGATCAAGTTTCAATTCTAGCCTTGGGTGACTATGTGGAGTTTGCATGTTCTTCTCCCCATGTCTGAGTGCATTAACCTCTGACAGTCTAAAGAAGTGCAGGTTAGGTTGGTTTGCCAGCCAATCTAAGTTACACTTTATTGTCCAGGGATATACAGGGTAGATGGATTAGCCATGGTAAATGCAAGGTTACAGGGATAGGATGGGATGCTTTTCAAAGGGTTGGTGCAGACTTGATGGGCCAAATGGCCTCAGTCTGCCTTGTAGGGATTCAATGATTCAAATCAAAGATATTATAATTTATACTGCGCTTTCAGGAGTTGTCTTCCACCAGTTGCAACAATATTCGTTCGTGCAAAAGAAGTTCTTCTTTTGAAAACCATGTGTGGTATATATTTTTCATGTGAACATTTAAGGGAGTGTCTAAATTGCTTCTCATATGCTTACACTAGAAAACTTAAATGTGTTTCTTTCAGGGAAGAAAGAAGAATTTTAATTACATCAAGCATAGTAAATGTAAAGATTACACTGTTTTACCAGTATCATCTAGAACTAAATTACTTTCTGGTAAGGCTTGCTAACATGCTGGGTTGGCCAATTATACATCGTTGTCTCAGAGTCCAACAAAAACCAGCGTAGAGTTCTTACAAACATTGTGCAAGGTCTTTGGAGATGCAGCGCTTCATATTAGGATGCTAACAACTTCGGCCATACATCAATGACCTTCATGCAACAGGAGACAATACTATTAAATCCTATTCTCGACTGGCCCCTTGCTCCAGCGACATGAACACAACAAGGAATGAGGCAACAAAAATGCCAACTTTCTATGGAGATTTCAGAAGGTATTGGGGAGATCAAGTGGAGTTAAAGTGTACAGAGGTCAGAGTTATCCTTATTTTGAATGGATCTTTGCTTTTGAAATCTGGCAGTTGTCCTATTGACAATACTATCAATTGCTACATCTTCACACCCTTTTTTTTTTGCCACGAAATCTGACATTTCGTACGAACATACAAACACACGTCAATGAACGAGAATGGGCCATTTGGCCCTTCAACCCTGCTCTGCTATTCAAATAAGATCATGGCTGCCTGATTTCATCTCAACTCTACATTCCTGCAGATCCCTGATAATCTCCTTGGTAATCAAAAATCTATCTTTGCCTTAAAAACATTTAAAGATTCTGCATCGACTGCCATTCAACCCTTCGACAAAAAGAATATCCTCATCTGTTTTAAATGGTGACCCCATATTTTTAAATTGACATTTAGTTTTAGATTCTCCCACCAGAGGAAACATCCTTTTGACACCCACCTGTTCAAGTCCCCTCACTGTCTTCAGTTTCAATTTTAAAGTTACCTCTGACTCTTCTAAACTCCAACGGATACAGGCCTAGTCAGTCTGACATTTGCTCATAAAGCAATCCATTCATTCCAGGTATTAGTGTAGCAAATCTTCTCTGAACTGCTTTCAACATAACTTCCTTCCATAATTATAGTGACCAGCATTGTACATAGTACTCCAGATGCATTCTCACCAGTGATCCATAAAACTAAAGTATAACCTCCCTACCCTTGCATTCAATTCCCCTTGCAATAAAACATAACATTCCATTAGCTTTCCTGATGACTTACTGTACCTGCATACTAACCTTCTATGATTCACATACTAAAACATCCAGATCATGCTGCATCTCCGAGTTCTGCAACCTCTCACCACTTAGAAAGGATGCAAAATTGTCCAAATGTGCATTATCTGTCAGAATGGGCAATTTCACACTTTCCCACATTATACTATATTTGCCAGATCTTTGCCCATTCATTTAATCTATCCATTTCACTTTGCAGACTCCTTATGTTCTCTTTAGAACTCACTTTATTACCTATTTTTGGTGTCATCAGCCAACTTGGTGAATACCTAATTCGAGCAATCTTCTTTATCCAACTGTAAATGATCTATTGTGTTTTAATAAAAGCCAAATACTGTGGAACTATGCAAATCTGAAATAAAATCAAAGTGCTTGGAAAAAAATAGCAGGTCTGGCAGCATTTGAGGAGAAGGAGACAGTTAAGTTTCACGTCCAAAATCACACTTCTTTGGAACTACTGTCTTATAACTTCTTGTGGCTTAGCTTAATGGGCATTTGTGGCATCTTTCACGGCTCTTGAGTTCGCTCATATTCATCCCGCTTATTATTCACAGCAGAAAATAAAAAGTCTATATTCTTAAGTTCTGCTCAGCAACATTATTTGCAGCTTTTGTTGTTTATATATCTAAGGTTTCTGGTTTATTTTTATGAAAATTGATCTTACTACACTAGTAGTCTAAGCTGATACACTTGGTAGAACAACTGAATTATTGTACTACTCTACCTCTGCTCCATTAGTGTGAACCTTTTGGATATTATTTTAAAATGTTTATTATTTTCCACTCTGGCTCCAAGAATAATCATAATTTACTAAAGCACTGATTTTCTAGAGCACCAAAATGTGAAGGCAAAGACTGACTGGCTAAGGTAAAATGAAGCTAACTAGTATTCCCCATATCTGTTCGGTTATTTTTGCTGGCATGCCTCTTCCCACAAACTGAGATCGTTAATTATGTCCCTATTAGCAGAGATAAGTCAATTATTTGCTTGAGATAGACACAACTAATAATTTTAACTATGATCAACACATTTAAACAAATGATAGAACCTAGTACAAGCAAGGGGAATACACATGTTTAACAGTACTACAAATTCCTATAATGAGAAACCAGTCATTGCTAACTGCATACTCTTTTCAAAGTAACCTAAATTTGCATTACTTGTGTGATTGTCAGTAACAGATAACTACTTTAAACTAATTTTCTCTCCTCAATGAATCAACTATCAAAGTCACAAGTTGACAAGGTTCACTCATTTTTTACCTTTTCACTTCCTTCTCTTGATCCTCCTCTGAAGGCAGCATCCTGCTAGAGCTGTTGTTGCCAGTTATAACAGCCCATCCACTTGTTTAAAGTTAAACTGAGGCAATTCCAGCTATTCTCATCGGTGTCTACTTACAAAGTTTCAATAAAAGTGCCTGGCTAAGAAGGGAGTTAAAACTATGATCAATTTGCTTTTGTGACCTTTTGGAGGTGCAATGAATTTACTGATGTTCTAGGAGGAAACTAGTTAACATTTTAAACACCAAATACCACATTTTCTACTATCTTTGTCTATGTGGAGTTTATGGGGTTTTCAGATAGATGTAATCCAGTTGTATTTTCAGTTCACTATAGTCAACACTAAGGATGGACGGGAATCATTGCTCCTCATTTATATCTCTTATTGTCACATACTAGCACAGGTCTTAGCTAACAGACAAAACAGTGGCAGAGAAATGATGAACATAACAGGGTGAAAATCTTCCTTGACAAAGGTAACCCAGCCAGGGCAGGAGGATTCCAAGTGTCTCAAGTGACCATCATGGTAGGATCAATGATGTGCCACACCAGACTGTGTGGACTATAGTTGTTGGTACAGCAGCTCGAGATCAAAGAGCAAGGGAAGAAAGGGTCCCTTAGCTGGCAACCCAACTAGAACAGGAAACTCTGAATCCAAACCTATGGCCATGGTTGCTGTCCCAGTTTGCTGGCCTATGGCAGATAACCTCCAGGCTTAAAGATTGGGGTCACTTAGTGCAAGCTGCACTCTGCCTTAAAGTTTCACTGCACAGTCTGAAAGAAAGATATGTTAAATGTCAGTTTAGACGGACCAAAGTTTATCCCGTAGCTTTAGGCAAGTGGTGAAAATGGCAGGTGTAAGATGTCACCGGCAGCTGCAGTTCCAATCCTGCATTCAGGCAGTAGGACATTATTCTTTTAGATGACGACCTAGAGATGATGTCATCACCCAGTAGCACTCTGAATAACCAAAGCAGCCTTTTTGAAAGAAAGTACTACTAGCTCCTGAATTGCAGAGGGATCCAGGATAGGGGGCCTAAGCAAATACTGGTCTCCCTGCCACCCAGTTGGCTTGCTGCAGTTAATGGGAAACATTTAATGTTACCAAACTGTGACAGAGAAGAAAACAAACTCCTAATCTCAGTTCAAAAGCTGGGGGAAAAGGAGGGGGAAAATTCTGAAACTCCTTGCTAGAACAAGAGAATGCTCAACTCCGCTTAAAACAGTCACCCTCAATGTGCTCAGCCCTGGTGGTCCATGAGCTAATCAGACAATGATATTATGGCCCTGAGTGACGTTTACATCTCAGAGCAAGAAAGCATGACAGAATACAATTCCAACTACACCCACTATTGGTCAGGGAGACCTCAAAGGTAATCAGAGATAGTAGGAACTGCAGATGCTGGAGAATCCGAGACAACAAGGTGCAGGGCTGGATGAACACAGCAGGCCAAGCAGCATCATAGGAGCAGAGAGGCTGACGTTTCGGGCCTAGACCCTTCATCAGAAAAGGGGGAGGGGGAGGGGAAGGGGGTTACACCACCCACGCCCTCCACCTCCTCCAGAACTTCCAATTCCCCGGTCCCCAACACCTCATCTTTACCATGGATGTCCAGTCCCTCTACACCTGCATTCCCCATGCAGATGGCCTTAAGGCCCTCCGCTTCTTCCTGTCCTGCAGGCCCGACCAGTCCCCCTCCACTGA
>NC_063334.1:59530762-59546302 GCF_021869965.1 Rhincodon typus
CTCCCCCTACCGCATCCTAAAACCAGTCCAGCTCGTCCCTGCCTCCCTAACCTGTTCTTCCTCCCACCTATCCCCTCCTCCCACCTCAAGCCGCACCTCCATCTCCTACCGACCAACCTCATCCCGCCCCCTTGACCTGTCCGTCCTCCCTGGACTGACCTATCCCCTTCCTAACTCCCTACCTACACTCACCTTTACTGGCTCCATCCCCGCCTCTTCGACCTGTTTGTTTCCTCTCCACCTATCCTCTCCTCTATCCGCCTCCCACTCTCTCCCTATTTATTTCAGAACCCCCTTCCCCTCCCCCTTTTCTGATGAAGGGTCGAAACCTCAAAGGGAATGCCTCCTTTAGGTCAGCTTCACGATGAAGAGTGTTTTACTTCTAAACTTTCAAGTTTGCCGATCGGCCATTCTCTCTCTGCACCATCCCCTTCAGGTTCAGCAGCAACTCTCATCAGTTTTTATTGGTTAACCTGACAAAAACAGGTTCTACACAGAGCTCCAGGAACTCTTCCAAAAATCCCCTGCCCAAGGGCAAGATTGTCATCCTCAACAATTTCAATGCCAGAGTTCGCTATGACAATCTGGCATCGAAGGGAGTGCTTCAAAATGACGGACTGAGACCCTACAATGGAAACAGATGTCTATCCTTGGAGCTCTGCAGAGGAAGGCACCTGTCCATAAATGACATCATCTTTCAAATAAAAATTGCTTCAAGACCAAATGGATGTCTTCGTGCTCTAACAGTGGTGCCAAATAGACTATATCTTGGTGTACCAATGTGTCCAGGACACCCTGCAAACTACAGTCCTGCCAAGTGTTGACTGTCATACTGCTCACTAGTTTGTTTGCTCGAAACTGAGCTTCCATGTCCAGGCCAAGCCTAAGAACAGACCTTGGAATAAGCCAATCAAATGGAATTTTGTCAGCAACCTGCAAACCTCATCTTACAGATGTAGAGGTTGAGCAACCTCGCACGCTTGACTGGAATACCCTTTTCTCATGGCTGATTCCACGGCAGAAGAATTCTGGGTATACAACATAGTTGTAGCACTGAATATCTCTAAAGTCATATGAGTCTGCACTAAGAAAAACAGGGACTTATTTGATGAAAATTATACAGAAATCCAAAAATTACATCAGTCTCACCTAGCTTGATCAGCCAGCGAAGACAGAAAGATAGCCTCACATCAAACATGCAGCACCCATCAACGTAAACTCAGGACCATTCAAAATACCAATGGCTCATTATTTGTGGAAAGAAGAACCTCAATTGTACACTGAAACTGGTGACATAAGAAGCTTTATGGAACTCTAAGATCTGTCTATGGACCAGTTTGTTGAACCAAAATCCCTTTGAGAAACACCAAATGCAAGACACTATGCATCAACAAAGAGCGAGTCCTGGATCACTAGTCAGAACACTTTTGACTTGAGCACCAAACATAGAGGATGTTACTGCCATCAACCACATCCAATAACAGTCTGTCAAAGCAGAGATGGATAAGAGTCCAACTCTGGAGGAAACTGACTGCTATCAATCTGATGAAGACTGACAAAGCCCCAAAGTCAATGGAATTCAACTTGAAATCTTGAAGCATTGTAGCCCTACCCTACATTCCAAGCTTTATCAGTGTTTCACGGCCTCCTGGGAATAGGACAGGATTTATTGCCACCTTATACAAAAGTGAAAGGAGAAATGTCAGGCTGCTCTAACTACTGTGGGATCACCCACCTTTCTTTTACTGGGACATTTCTGGCTAGAATACCTCTGAACAGGCTTGTACCTAACAGCATGGACAAAAATATCCCAAACAGCCAGTACAGTTTCAGAGTAAATGGATGCACTGTAGGCATTGCATCTGCACTAAGATAATTCTAAGCAAAGTGTTGTGAGCAAAAAAAAAGCGTCACTTTCATTTGGCTTGGTGAGATCTGTGACACATTGAGCAGGACTTTGGAAAATCCTCAATAAACCTGGATGCTCACTCAGGATGTGAACTATGGTGAAGCCGTTTCCTTAAAACAAAAAGTGCAGACAAGTCACCAATCACTACATTCTTCAGCATGGGGCTTCAGCAGGCACTGGAGGACCTTTGGGATGGAATTTATACATGCTTCAAGATTGATTAAGGTCTTTTCAACTTTTAGCGTCTTCAAAAACGTGAAAGATGCATGCAAACCTCAGTGAACCTCTCATTGTGGTTGCATTCTCCTGGCCCCCAGTCAGACCTACAATAGATAACAAGTTTTTTGAGGACGCACAACTCTTTGGACTAAAAAAAAAAATCAGATAAGAAATAAAAATGAAAGTCTTGTACCATCCTGGACTCCAATAAGAAAACATACCAAGCAGCCTGGTCATTCAGGGAATGAAATTAGAAGTTGTCAAATAATATACCTACTTGGGAAGTGGCATCTCATTTGACGTCACTGTCGACAAAGAAATGAACAATAGGTTTTCAAAAGCAGATTCGGCTACAAACACATATGTTTGTCCATAGTACTCTCATCAACCTTCTGTATGGCACTGAATCATGCATTCTGTGCTGCTATTATGTAGGCCTTCCACAGGCTTCCTTCAGCACTCCTTCCACAACACCATCGAAATCTGCTAGCAGGACTGCATCACAAATTGTGAAGTCCTGGTAACAGCCAACACCTCCAGCACAAGGTTGTTCACCTCTGAGGAGGGCAACAGTAGTCTGCCCAAGATGTGCACAGAGAGCTGACCACTGATAAATGGAAGACAGTGGTCCCATTCAAATGTTTCAAGGGCTCCCTGAAGAGGTCCCTCTCTGTATGCTACATTGGTAATCGCCAGTAGGAAGCATTGGCCCTTGTTCACGATGACTGGAGATGCCACAACAGAAAAGATACAGACAACTTGGAGGCTGAGCTAAAAGCCAACATGAATGAAGAAAAGATGGATCCAACAGCGAATACACCTTCACCTGCATCCAATTGCGCGGGGGTGTGGGAAGAAGAAAGAAATGATCTGCTGGTCACCGATTATGCCATCAGTAGCCTGCAACCGATGAGTTACAACTTTCCCAAAATATTCATCAGTGAAGAAATTCTAAGAGAAAGTAATGCCAGAGTACATCCTCCCACTGAACCAGTCAAAAAACATAGCTAATTTTAAATGGAGATTTAGTTGTGATATCAATATAATTTGGTACTCTGAAAAGTAATGGTTAAAATCAGGAGAAATTGGTATCTAACCTGGATCAGTTCAATGCATGCAATATCCTGCAAATTCTACTTCCTCAGATTGTGATGTACTTACACTATTTAAAATATTAAAAAGAATGCTTTTCAGCATCTCTACAGTTTGCCACACAATATGTTTCATACAATCATTGTTTGATGTCAGCTGATGGTTATGATGGATAAAAAAGCTATGTAAACACTGATAAAACCTCGTTATTTTATGCTAGACAGCATATTAGTATACTGATATTTTAAAACAATTTTCAGAAGCAAAAAGATAACATTTTATTTTTAATATTAATGAGGAAATTATCACTTATTTCTGGAATGTATTCATTTAATACTCCAGAACCTTGTCGGTGACATAATTCAAATTTTTTTTTCACAGAACAATCTTTTTACATCTATGATTATGTACCAATATAACATGATTCAGAAATGGGAATTCTCTCAAAGTGGTCAAGTCTTCTTGCCTTCTTGGTGTCACAGCTTACTATTAAATCCAAGACTAGAGTGAGAGGGCAAATCAGAATATCATCACATAGCATTTTAAACAGTTTTGTTTCCACACAGACTTCATTAACTTTACCTTTTCAAACTAACGCTGCTTCCTATTTGCATTTTCATTTGAAGAATGAAGTGGAAATTATGAAAACTGTGAAAACTCAATGTCACTTCAGGATTTAAAACTTAATTAGCATTTTGTATTTCACATATACAATTTTACAATTTCAAGCTTGGTGATGCTGTACACTATGAACCTTCTCCTTTATGGCTCGAAAAGGAAGTTCCAAGGAATCTCAGTGTAGATAGTGAACCAGGAAAAATCAATTAACTTGTCTGAGTGGGAAAAACTAAAATATATTAACTCCCTCTGATTTTGAAGCTTCACATTTAAAAGAACTTGGTTAAGTTTGTTAACAACGTTGGTTCTCAACTTTCAAGTATAGTTTTCAAAAACATAATTGTGTTGGTTTTATTCAGGTAGTAACAGAATATGAAACAAAAATGCCTGCAATATGATGCATTGTGGGGATGTGGACATTCCAAACATCGCATTCAGGTTGCTGCCGAGACTCACGGCTAAAGAGAGGGTTGCTTCCTCAGAACATTGAGTTGCAGAGAGAGTCAGGAAGGAGGTGCTGATCCATGCAAGTGGAAAGAAGAAATCTGCTCCTACAATGAAAACAACCTTGACTGAGGTTTTCAAGGAGTTGGCATCAAAGGTATCATGCCACCGATATGAATTAAGAGTAAAATGACTTGACTAGGTTTTTTTAAATCCAACTTACACTCTTACACTTACATGCATCCCTTACACTCTCTTTTCCCTTCTGCACCATTCAGAACATCCTCATTGCTGCATACGTTTCTGCAAGACCCATCACACTGTACTACCTCTTATCCTCACTTCTTACATTTGCACACTTTACTTTTCCTCCTTTCACTCCTCATTCTAGCTCTGAGCTCCTCAACAAACCAGGTTTTGTGGCTCCCTTAGCACTGTCACAAATCAAAGTCATTATAACGTTCAAAATGACAATTTGGAAGATTGCAAACTGCTGGGGCTGAAGCTTGCACAAATATTAGTGCAAATGGATCTGGACACAGTAGTAGGAATAAAAGATCTGTGGGGTCAGTCCTGGGTTGAATGCATTCCATGATTCCAGACTGTAAAATGGTCCTTACATTGTAAACACTCACATTTAGTGTTTACCATCATGCATGTTCAAATGACAAGTTCTGTGGGCATTCATCATCCTTCTCCTCCAGTCTTCTTTGGTGAGTGAGTTGATGCAGAACGTGACAAACTACTGGGCATTCTACATTTCAAATATCGCAGGGTGCCTCTTGAACTATCAAGGCATCTGAACCTCAAGTTGAGTGTTCAGTGCTCTGTGATTCACCCTTGCAATGATGTAGCTGCTGTTGTATGTGTTCTGAGATAGAATGGTAAAACCTGGTAAACAAGGGTACCCCTTGTCCCTCAAGCTGCCAACGTCAAATAGAAATGGCAGTTCATAACATTGTGAGATGTACGAGATATTGTATTGTCTTACAATGAAGGCATTATTGCAGTTCCTTGGATATTAGACACATTTACGAAGACCTCTTCTTGTGGTTGGATGTGATGGAGTTGAAGTCATTCTGATTATAAAAGACTGCTTGCTTGTCAGAAATTGCCTTAACAGGAGCGTAGTGCCTGTGCTTCAGGAAAGCACGTCGGTAGTGCAATTCTAATGATCACATATCTTGATGCATTAATGGTTGGATGACTGAGATAGGTCCCCCTAGAAGCCTGGTAGGATTCAGAGGTGTAAAAATGGAGGGGTCTGGTGCCTCACTGCCAACAATCAAGTAAGAAGCAGATTTTTTTGAGGAGGGAGGCTACAGAGATCTGCAATGACCTGAAATACTGCTCCTCGGACAGACCAATGAAGCAGAAGCTTTTGTTTGTATATTCTTAGCTAAGGTTAGCTAAGCCTTCTGTGGGCCTGGCCTTACTGTGCTCCTCCCGTAACTCCATAATTTTTCTGTTGACGTTGCTCTCTCTCTCTCTACTAAGGAGCTGAATGGTTTACATTTGCTTCTAATTTGTATGTTTGCATAGTCATTCCTATGTGCTTATATACGACTTGACTTCTTCATAAAGATTTCTCAAATTATTGGAAATCCAATAATGATCACAAAAATCACAATCCATAATGAAATTAAAGAGCATCTGTTAAAGGAGGGATCTCTTAGCGACCATGGGAATCTATATGAAGCTATGTCATAGTAGTTAAAATCACATTGGATCTTTATTTGCATATCTTTTGACTTCTTCTGCCTCTCTGCAAGAAGTTAACTATTGAGTATGTTACTCACACACAGCCTAATCCTGCTTTCTCTCCATAACCTTTGATCCCATTCACCCCAAGTGCTACATCTAGTTGCCTCTTGAATACATTCAATGTTTTGGCATCAACTACTTCCTGTGGCAATGACTTCCACAGGCTCACCACTCTTTGGGTGAAGAAACATCTCATCTCTGTCCTAAATCGATTACCCCAAATCCTCATACTGTGACGCCTGGTTCTGGACACACCCACCATCACAGATAGCAAAAACTGCAGATGCTGGAGTCAGAGGCAACACACTGTGGAGCTGGAGGAACACACCAGGCCATGCAGCAGAGGAGCAGGAAAGTTGATGTTTCGAGTCAGGACCCTTCTTCCGCTCCTCTGATACTGCTTGGCCTGCTGTGTTCCTCCAGCTCCACACTGTGTTGTCACCATCAGGAACATCCTCCCTGCATCTAGCCTGTCCAGTCCTGTTAGAATTTTATAAGTCTTTATGAGATACACCCCTCATTCATCTGAACTCCAGCGAAAACAATCCCAACCTCGTCAATCTTTCCTCAAACGTCAGACCCGCCATTTCTGGAATCAGCCTGGTAAACTTTCACTGAACTGGAGTGCAACAGCATCCTTCCTCAGAAAAGGAGACCAAAACTGTACACTATGAGATCATTATACTTGGTGCAGCAAGAATTCCTGGAAAGTTTGAAGTTTTTAAATCATATTAAACATATTTTTGTCAATTTGGTTTACTTTTCCTTCACTCTGAACTGTGGAGCGGTTTCGTATGCAACATTCATCTTGATAACTTATCTAAATTTGTCAATCTGTGTTATGTACTTAGTTAGTGTTAGAAGGCTCCATTAGCACAGAGACATAACAGTTGTCCACACAACTATTGCCAGAAAGGACTGCTGTACTGTTAAACAGTCAGGTTTCCTGATTGCTTGATCCAACTACAATATCACTTTGATTGTCTTTGATTCAATAATGCTTGCAGAAACACATAGGAGCATCTAACGGATTCACATAGTAATCCCTTAGGTTTCAAACTGTTAGCTATAACTAGACAGCACCGGATACAGTGTAAACAAATCTACAATGAAAAATCAAACAGAGTTGTAAAATGTCATTATTTAAGAGCTGTAAAGGATCGAGTACAAAACATTACTCTGGTCACTGAAGACTATTTAACTACAATCTCCAATACTTAGTTGCAGCTCAAAAAGGCAAAGATACTTGCAGAGATCACGATTTCCACATTGTATTTCTCAGAGATAGATCTCAGGAACAGATCCAGTTAAGATTTACTTGTATTCTTCATGACACCACAAACTGTACAACATCAGCATGGGAATGGTGGATGCAACGTATAACATTGCCATGTGGGAGCTGAAACGGCTCGTCTGGATGACAAGGATACCCATGTCAGGCCCCTACATTTGACTACAGTTCCATCTTCAACACCATAATTCTAAACAAACCCATCTCTAAACGTGGCTTCCTCCCTGTACTGGATCCTAGACTTCCTGACCCATAAACTGCAGATCAGTACGAATAGATGACAACACCTCCTCCACACTGGTGCCCTGCAAGGCTTCATCTCAGTCCCCTACTATACTGCTTATACACTCACGACTGTGTGGTCAAATTCTGCCCCAACTCCATTTATAAGTTTGCATTGCCACCATCATTGTAGATCAGAACTCAAACAATAAGATAGAATACAGGAAAAAGATTGGAGTGCTGAGCAGCATGACATAAAGACACCAATCTCTCCATCAGCATCATTGACTTCAGTAAGCGGAGTGGAGGGTTTGCCCCTGTCTGCATCAATGATGCTGAAGTAGAGATGGTCAAAAGCATTAGGTTCCTGGGAATTAGTAGGAACTGTCGATGCTGGAGTCTGACATAACAAGGTGTGGAGCCGGATGAACATAGCATGCCAGGCAGCATCAGAGGAGCAGGAAAACTAACGTTTCGGGTCTGGACCCTTCTTCAGAAAACCTTTCTAAAGAAGAGTCCAGACCCGAAACGTCTGCTTTCCTGGTTCTCTGATGTTGCCTGGCCTGCTGTGTTCATCCAGATTCCTGAGAGTGATGATCACCAACAATCTGTCCTCGTCCATCTACATTGACGCAACAGTCAAGAAAGCACAACAACATTTCTACTTCCTCAGGAGGCTAAGGAACTTCAGCATGCCGAATAAAGGCTCTTACCAATTTTTATAGATGCACCATAGAAAGCATCTTATCTGGATTCATCACAGCATAGTATGGCAATTGCTCTTCCTAAGATCACAAGAATCTAGAGTCACGAACACAGCTCAATCCATCATGCAAGCAAGCCAGCCTTCCATCCACTGATTCCATCTACACTTCCCGCTGCCTCGTGAAAGCGACCAACATCCTCTTTCACCCTCTTCCGTCAGGCAGAAGATATATGCAGTTTGAATATATGTACAAATAGCTTCGAGAGCAGCTTCTTACCTGCTGTTATCAAACTTTTGAACAGACCCCTCAAATGTTAATTCTGATCTGTCTGTCTGCACCATCTCCACGGCTGCAGCACTATTCTGTACTCTGTTCTGCTACCCTGATGCACTTTGTGTGGTACTATCCGGCTGTGTATTATGCAAAACAACACACTTCACCGTATCTCAGTATAAGGACAACAATATAAAACAATCAAACTGCAACATTATAAGATGAAGTAAACTGTTACTTGCAAGGCATATATGCAAGGTTTTGCACAGCCCCCTTAATGGTTTTTAACTGGCCGAGTAGATGTAACATCAAGTCCAAAATAAGCTACATTCTCCACCTTTTATTCGAGCCTACAGACACTACTTGGTACATGGAGAAACTTGAGAATGCCAACTGAAAAGGTACATAGCATTTATTAAAGTTTGGTATCAATCCACATTAGGAGATGGCAGGACAATTGACCCAAAGCTTAGAAAGAGTTTCACACAAGCAGCTTAAAGGAGAATGCGGTAGAGATGTTTAAGGAGGTAACTGCCATGAACAGAGCCTAGCCAACTGAAGGCATAATTGCCAATGGTGGAGTGAAGATAATCAAAAGAGTGCAATAATCCAGAATTGGAGGATTCTAGAGATTGGAGGGGCTTATGCACACAAAGGAGGTTATAGAGAAAGGAAAGGATGAAGCTACTCAGGGATCTGACGATAAAGCAAAAAACAACTAGCATTTATATAGTATCTCTAATGTAAAAAGATATCCAATGTCACTTCACATGAGTATTATCAAAAAATCATAGAGACTCAAAAAGGAGATAGTAGACTGATCAACAATGCACAGTCAATGAGCTGGGTTTTCAGGATTAAGGTCACATGATATTTCAGGAGAATTCAACAGTTTTACATGTATGGAGTATATGAAATCTATATTTGAATTACAGGTAGTGAAAGCAAACATAACCACCTGAGATGGTGATGTTTGGGCTCCACTCAAGAATGTTCAATGCTAACTTTTAGGTGTTAAATGTAGAATAAACATTGAGAGATCACTGCTGGGATTCAATCTGATCACACAAATTCACTCTCCCAAGTTATGTAATTCAACTTTATATATTCAACTTGATTGCATCTGTCCTTTATAAAATCAATTGGAATAAAATCGCTCAATTCAAACCATCAGCCTTCAAAACATACAATTTATCAGAAAAGAATAGAATACAACACTATTGTTTTCAACATTATGAAGGCTTTACTATCAAAGAGTTGTGATGAGACAAAAGCTGCAATATAAATAGTTTTTGTAAAATCAATTAAACAAGATACTCAGTTAACAATGCTCAAACTTAGTGGGAGAGAAAAGGAAGACTTGCATTCGTAAACATATCACGTCTAGTAGAAATACCTCAAAGCAATTCACATACAATAAATTAATTTGAACTTCAGTGATAATGTTACATACTAACATTGTTGCTTTGTACCTTTTCATGTAGGAAGTTCTATAAACATGGTAAAAGAACAAAGTTGTTTCTGGTATTATTACCAGCCACAACATTAAAAAACAACCTACTCCTTTTCCGAGTAGTGCCATGACATTTTTAACAATTACTTGAATCATCAGAGCAACCATTCTGTATTTGATTCAATGGACTAAACTTTCCTGACTTTGCTGCTTTTTGGCCATTGGGCTATTTCCAGATTTTAAGCCCAATCATGAGAGTAGTAGGCCTTCTGATTGCTCTTAGCTACAGCAAATTAATTAGGAGTCTGCTTCCATGCTGCCTGATTAAGTTGGCAGGATTAAAATGGTATTTATCTCAGGGGACAGATTTCTAATTAAAAAAAGGTCCATTGTGTACTTCAGCAAAAAATTACCAAGATTCGATATTACGGGCTGCAGCACCTCTTGGAATGAAGAGATCTGCAAAAGCTGGTCCCAGTGTCTCCCATTCTTGCCAAAGACTTGAGAAGCTCCAGTGAGATGAACTCTACCAAAGGCAGGCTAAGGAAGTGAGCTGGGAGATCAGGAGAATTCAAGACCTATAGATAAGGGTTTGGCACCATCAGGTGCCAAGCCTCTCTCTTAGATTTGCACAGTAGGTCTCAGCTTACAACTTCATTCATTTCTATTTCTACAGGCATCTCGTATCTCCTTTGATTTTTCTCATTGTAGAAGGTACCCTACAAGAGTTAAGGGACATGGGGTTATGAGCATCCATATGATCATCCAAAGGCACTACAGTGCATGCCCTCAACGAGAATTCAGCACAAAAGGTGGAAATGTCAGCAGCGAGCTAAAATTAATTGCCTGACATCATTAGGTACTGATGTTTGCTCATGTTGGAATTGCTGCTCCTCTTCTGTTATGAGAGTCTTGCATCCTGAAACATGTATCAACATTTCTGTCCTAAGGAGAGGCGTCAATGCCACCAAAGCTGCCATTAGAGAACAATGCAGTGGACATCATAGACAAAAACATGCTGGAAACTGAACAGGCACATTTCTTCTAATTTTCCTAGAACCCTGCCATCAAATCCAACTCCAAGAGTCTGGGATAATGCCTCCTCACCTGATGAGCAACTTGTACAATGCAGCATAGATCAGCATTAGATTATCTCAATATTAACAACCTAATTTATGCAACAAACCTTGGAGAACACCTTGAACTGTCGGCCTCCTGATTCAGCTCACTCATCAAAAATGAAATGTGCTTACATTAGATTAAGTGTCCCTCATCTTGATGGATACTAATAATGCAAATCAGATAATTTAGAATATAAGCAACCTCAAAATTTTTAGAACGACTTATAAAACCATATAACAGTTTCAACATAGGAGGCCATTTAGCACTTTGAGCTTTTGCCAACTCTCTTCAATTACAATTTAACTAGCCCCACTCCCCTCACCTTTACCTGTAGCAACATATGTGTTTCTCCTGTTTAGGTGTTTGCCCATTTTCCCTTTGAAGGAAACAACTGAATCCACTCTTTCTGAAAGTACACTGATAAGTATTTGTATAAAACATTCTTTATTTTGTCTTTGATCCCTTTTACAACTACTTTAAAACCGCATTCTCTGTCCCTCCAAATACGACCGACTATCTCTAAGATCTCTTTTTTGATCACCTCTATCAAATATCCTCTCAATCTTTCCTATGATACTTTCTATGTTTCTCCAAAGGAGAATAACCAAAGTTTCTCCAAACTACCATTCTTCAAGTTATTCTTCTACACTTTCTCCGAAGCTTTCACAACCTTCCTAAGGTCTTAAAGTGTAGTGTCTGAAATTGGACACAACACTCCAGTTGGCCAAACCAGTATGTTATAAATGATTCCATATGATTCTTGCATCCTCTTTTCCTCTTGTTTATAAAACCCGGATCCTCTATGCTAAATTAACCACTTTTTCAAAGCTTCCAGCCAACTTCAAAAATTCTTCCACAATTAGTTCCAGTTCTCTCTAATCTTGGAAGCTTGTTTCAAATTGTACCCTTTGTTATAGAGTCATACAGCATGGAAACAGAGCCTTCGGTCCAACTAGTCCACGCTGACCATAATCCCAAAGTAAACTAATCCCACCTGCCTGCTCCTGGCCCATATCCCTCCAAACCTTTCCTATTCATGCACTTTTAAATATCTTTTAAACGTTGCAACTATGCCCATATCCACTACTTCCTCAAAGTTCATTTCACACGAGCCAGCCTGTGTTAAAAAAAATTCCCCTCGTCTTTTTTAAAATCTGTCTCCTCTCACTTTAAGAATATACCTCATCTTGAAATTCCCCATCCTAGGAAAAAGACATCTACCATTAATCCTATCTATGCACCTCATGATTTCATAAACCTCTATAAGGTCACCCCTCAACCACCCTACACTCCAATGAGAAAGGTTCTAGCCTTTTTCTTTATAACTCAAACTTTCCATTCTCAGCAACATTCTAGTAAATCTCTTTTGAACCCTCTCTAGCTTAATATTATCCTTCCTACAACTTGGCAACTAGAACTGGACACAGTACCTCAGAACGGGCCTGACCAATGTCCTGTACAACATTAACATGGCCTCTCAACTCCTTTACTCAAAGGACTGAGCAATGAAGCAAGCATACCAAACACCTCTTTAACCACCCCGTCTATATGTGATGCAAACTGCAAATAATTAAGTACCTGAACCCCTAGGTCCCTCTGTTTACAACACTACCCAGCCCTACCATTAACTGTATAAGCCCTTGTTGTACCAAGATGCAATACCTCACATTTATCCAGCTTGAACTCCATCTGCCATTTTTCAGCCCATTGACCCATTTGATCAAGATCCCTTTGTAATCTTAGAAGCCGTCTTCACTGTCTACTATGCCACCAATTTTGGTATTGTCCGCAAACTTACTAACCATGCCTTCTACATTCTTATCTAAATTATTTATATAAAATTGACAAACAAAACAAGACCCAGAACCAATGCCTGTGGAACACCGCTGGTGACAGGCTTCCAGTCCAAAAAGCAATCCTCCACCACCACTCTCTGCATCCTGCCATTGAGCCAATTATGCATCCAATTGACAAGCTCACCCTGAATTGCACATGATCCAGTGTTACTAGTCTACCACGTGGAACCTTGTCAAAGGCTTTATCAAAATGCAAGTAAACAATATCTACTGCTCTGTCCTCAATTTTTTTTCGACTTCCTCAAAAAAAAACTCAATCAAATTTGAGAGACATAATTTTCCTTGCACAAAACCATGCTGACTATCCCTAATCAATTTTTGCCTCTCTAAATGTTTATAAATCTTATCTTTTCGAATTATATTCAATAATTTACCCACAACTGAAGTCAGACTCACATTTCTATTCCCTCTCCTCCTCCTCCTTCCGACCAAGAAGGAATCACTTTGCACTCCTGTGTTAAATGTCATTTGAAGTATCTGTCCATTCCACTAACCTGTCTTTGTCCTGTTGAAGCTTATGACTATTCTCCTTACAATTATTGACAGTTTTACGTTTTCCATCATCTGTGATTTCTGAAATTGTGTTCTTTGCAGCCAGTTTGTGTAAGAATTATAAGTCTTATTTCAGCATGATCAAAAATGTTTATTTTTATGATAGCTATTAATGCACTTTTGGTCACTGGAAAAGGCAGTTACAAATAGTTCACCAACTAATGAAATTACTACAGTTACAAGTAATGGGGTTTAGGTGCTCTTTATTAACGTTGCTACAAAAATTCAACTAGTGTTTTATTTAAATATAACGCAGTTCTGAATACATTTGGAAATACTCTTGTAGATGAGATGTAATATGATGTATAATAATTAATGATGTAACAATACATATGTATTGCATACATATTGCATTAGTTGAATCAGACTATTTAATCAAAATGTTTTTTTTATTATCTATTGTAATAATTTCTTTGACCAACTAATTTCCCTTTTCATTTTTTCAAGTTTGTGAAATGATAAGATTCGTTACACAATGGGTTTTTTTTTAAAAACAAATGTTAAGAAAGTCAGATTAATACAAGATGGCATCCAACACAGTCCACAGAGCTGCCATTTTAAGCATTTTTAATATATTTTAAAAACAGCCCACTGCCAGCAAAATAAAATCAAAATTCATGTTTCAATAATCAATAGACACCAAGGGTGGAATCAATTCACAATTCAGTTTTTATTTAATAACACAATTAGAACAAAAATAAAGCCCTGACACCGAATCCCAGGACAGAAGAACATTATCATAATTTTCTTTTTCTGGTAAAATTAAAAAGGAAGGTTGCGTTTGTATATCACCATGATCACAAAGTAACTGAAGTACTTTACAGCTAATTAAGTAACTTTGTTTTGAAGTATCAATTGTTGTAATGCAGCAACCAATTTGCACATAGTGTGTTCCAACAAACAGTAACGTTATAAGGACCAGATAATCTACTTTTATAATTTTGATTCAAGGAAAAATATTGATCCTGACACCAGGTAAAACTACCTTAATCTTTTACAGAAGTATCATGTCATCACGCAACCCCATCTGAGATAATAGACAGGGCTCTGGTTTAATATCTCATCTGAATTCAGCACCACCAACAATGTAGTTCTCTGAGTGCTGCACTGGAATCTCTAGATTTGTATGCTCAGGCCCTAAAATGGAACTTGAGTTTTTAACTTTCTGACTCAGAATTTGTCTACGTTATGTCAACAGAGTCATAGCTACCATAAAAAGATCTCTACTTTAAACCACACAGTTTCTGAGTGAGGCAATATACAGCCACGTTCTCCAATTTTGCTTGTGATATAGTTAAAAATATGAATTGTATTTTAAGTCTTATCAGAGGAAATACAGCACAGTAAAGACTAATTGATTGAGTCTGTGCTGGCTCTTTCAAAAAGCAACCTGCTAAATGCCACTCCCTTCCCCTTCCCAAATTCCTGTAATTTTTTCTATCCTTAAAGCATTAAATCAATCATTAAACCCTTTTGAACGTTATTACTGAATCCATTTCAATGAATCCATCAAGCAAAGTTCCAAATCTTTACTAATCAGCTTCAGTCTGTGCCCGACTGCGCTTTAACTATTGAAAACCTTTTCCCAATATTTTTACCATTTCCATGTCCTTCATGATATTATGCAACTTCATTAAATCTCCTTATAGCCTTCCTTCAATGTATCCAAGTAACTGTAGATCCTCATTCCTAGAATCAGTACAATAAATATTTTCTGTATTGCCTTCACATTATTATTAAAGTATGGCACCCCCATAAATGGCACCTATTCCTGCAGCTGTGGCTGAACTACATGAGTTATACACATTTAACATCAAGTTCCTAGCTTTTTGTCTCTTCTAAGAATGTAAGAAATAGGCGTAGTATCCCATTCAGTACCTAATTACAAATCATATTTGGTAAAAAGGAACATCATAGGAGCAGAGAGGCTGACGTTTCGGGCCTAGACCCTTCATCAGAAAAGGGGGAGGAGAAGGGGGTTTTGAAATAAATAGGGAGAGAGTGGGAGGCGGATAGAA